>NC_064617.1:981910937-982213968 GCF_023898315.1 Schistocerca nitens | reverse complement strand
TCGGCGCCACACTACCTCGTGCCTTCCGTAAACTCTGCTTCGACGAGGCACTGCCATCCGTTCGGTGGTAAACCAACACACTCCCTTGCCCGTCCACAACTGTTTCCAGCGGTTCCCGCTTTGCTCCTTAAAGCTTCGGCGCTGTCAGATCCTAGCAAATTCCAAAAATTAATACTGTACCTTGGTTGCATTGTGCACATCCATGTAGAATGACGTTAAACCTAACGCCTCTAATTAGACTAAGTTTGCGGTTACTTCTCAGGGATGACCTCGCTTAAGGGGTCCAGAAACGAACCTTGGACAATTCTGTCTTCTCAATCAACTGAATTTGCTGATTTTTTTTTAAACTGAAATACGTCAGCCTTTACTGTTAAAATTGTTCAGTTACACACCCCGTTCTTTTTTACATATTTTTCCTCTATGAACGAACACACTTTTCCGATGATTTCTTCCTCCTTCTTTACTACGTTGCACAACAGGTGGCTTAAATTTATTTTTCATGAATAAAGATCAAAGCGACATGTGCCGTTTCAAAATTGTACTCAAGAACATTCTAGAATACTTTAGAACATTCCACAAAATTCGAGAATATTAATAAAAGCTGGAGCACATTATAAAGCAATCTCTATTTTTTTTCTCTTGAGAAATATATTGGTGTGAAAGAGACAAGTGCTGGTGATCACTACAGTCTGATGACGACCGCTCTAAAATGGTCATATCTCTACAGTCGCAACAGCTGTTACCTCACAACCCCCCCCCCTCCCCCCCATCCCCCGGGTTCCGTGGAGGAAGGAAAGAGCCAGTGTCATGAAAGTCTTCTGAAGTGATGTTTACGTCCCCGATTTTTTACTTATTTATCTATTTATTTTTTATTTCCATTTGTTGGACTTCAGTCTGTGCCCATTCGGCCATCTCAACGATGGAAAGAGGATACAACACTGTATTGGAGACCATTTTCTTGTTAGTTACGATGATATGAACGTAAGGACAAGACAACGACCAGTCCTCCAGTGAACAAAACCTCCAGGAATCGAACCCGGGCCTCTTCGGTTAGCAATCTACCGCATTTACGTCCCGTTTTATTAAGAAGATAACGCGAGAGTTGTCGGTTTGAAAGTGAGTCGGTGGTCGCAGCGAACATGACGGAGACTTGTAGACAACATCGTGGCTGCTTAATTATATCTGTCGTATCTCGTATTCTTGTTTGTCGATTAGGGACCACATAGCAACTGCGCGTGCCTCTTAGAACTGTATTAGCTTACAGCATTCGTTTTGGCATTCTACCACCGCCGATTTATCACATTCCCTGAGGCATAGGACGTTCCCAGATAACTTATTGACTATATTGAAATACATAAACAGTTAATTCAGCCAAAATCTTATGTTGCATTTCTTTGTAAACACACTCAAAAGCTGGAGCATGTGAAAACAACATGCCACTGTTTCTACTATCTTCCCCACTTCATCGTTTTCGATTTGTATCATTTT
The DNA here is from genome assembly GCF_023898315.1 of Schistocerca nitens. Classification (NCBI taxonomy): domain Eukaryota; kingdom Metazoa; phylum Arthropoda; class Insecta; order Orthoptera; family Acrididae; genus Schistocerca; species Schistocerca nitens. Next base: position 982,212,480 of record NC_064617.1, on the reverse strand, counting down.
TATATAACAAATAAAGTCAGTTTAATTTATGTCTATCCCTTGGCATCATAACATTGTCAAAATGGATTTCGGACCAACATGACCACTCCTGTTTCATAGATAGAGTGAAGATACTCAAGATTAGCCAAACAATAGAAAACAGCGCGTACAGTTACAGGAAGCTGAGCATTAAAAGCTATGAACAAATGCACATTGAAAAGAACTGTGACTGCTCGGGTGGTCACAGTCAGGATAACGAGTGATAGTGGACGAAGGATGCAGCGAAAGGAGCGCTATCGTATGGCGAAGAAACAGTTATCCGTGACTTATCCGTGGCTTGTGACTCTCAGTAAGTACACTCCTGGAAATGGAAAAAAGAACACATTGACACCGGTGTGTCAGACCCACCATACTTGCTCCGGACACTGCGAGAGGGCTGTACAAGCAATGATCACACGCACGGCACAGCGGACACACCAGGAACCGCGGTGTTGGCCGTCGAATGGCGCTAGCTGCGCAGCATTTGTGCACCGCCGCCGTCAGTGTCAGCCAGTTTGCCGTGGCATACGGAGCTCCATCGCAGTCTTTAACACTGGTAGCATGCCGCGACAGCGTGGACGTGAACCGTATGTGCAGTTGACGGACTTTGAGCGAGGGCGTATAGTGGGCATGCGGGAGGCCGGGTGGACGTACCGCCGAATTGCTCAACACGTGGGGCGTGAGGTCTCCACAGTACATCGATGTTGTCGCCAGTGGTCGGCGGAAGGTGCACGTGCCCGTCGACCTGGGACCGGACCGCAGCGACGCACGGATGCACGCCAAGACCGTAGGATCCTACGCAGTGCCGTAGGGGACCGCACCGCCACTTCCCAGCAAATTAGGGACACTGTTGCTCCTGGGGTATCGGCGAGGACCATTCGCAACCGTCTCCATGAAGCTGGGCTACGGTCCCGCACACCGTTAGGCCGTCTTCCGCTCACGCCCCAACATCGTGCAGCCCGCCTCCAGTGGTGTCGCGACAGGCGTGAATGGAGGGACGAATGGAGACGTGTCGTCTTCAGCGATGAGAGTCACTTCTGCCTTGGTGCCAATGATGGTCGTATGCGTGTTTGGCGCCGTGCAGGTGAGCGCCACAATCAGGACTGCATACGACCGAGGCACACAGGGCCAACACCCGGCATCATGGTGTGGGGAGCGATCTCCTACACTGGCCGTACACCACTGGTGATCGTCGAGGGGACACTGAATAGTGCACGGTACATCCAAACCGTCATCGAACCCATCGTTCTACCATTCCTAGACCGGAAAGGGAACTTGCTGTTCCAACAGGACAATGCACGTCCGCATGTATCCCGTGCCACCCAACGTGCTCTAGAAGGTGTAAGTCAACTACCCTGGCCAGCAAGATCTCCGGATCTGTCCCCCATTGAGCATGTTTGGGACTGGATGAAGCGTCGTCTCACGCGGTGTGCACGTCCAGCACGAACGCTGGTCCAACTGAGGCGCCAGGTGGAAATGGCATGGCAAGCCGTTCCACAGGACTACATCCAGCATCTCTACGATCGTCTCCATGGGAGAATAGCAGCCTGCATTGCTGCGAAAGGTGGATATACACTGTACTAGTGCCGACATTGTGCATGCTCTGTTGCCTGTGTTTATGTGCCTGTGGTTCTGTCAGTGTGATCATGTGATGTATCTGACCCCAGGAATGTGTCAATAAAGTTTCCCCTTCCTGGGACAATGAATTCACGGAGTTCTTATTTCAATTTCCAGGAGTGTATTATCTATATATGCGAAGAGCTCAAAACGTGGTTATCAACCAACGAAGTCAGCCACGGGAGATGCAGGAGTTATTCATTGTGAATCTTCTGGGAAAAAGAGTTATGAAACGTATATTGCAGTGTGGATAGTGAGCTCCAGGCCTAGGTTGGGTTGGATTTGGACTTAGAATGCTCAACTTCGAGTCCGTAACCGCCCATTGAATTTTGTGAATGAACGAGTGAGCTTCAAATTCATAAACTTCTCCTTCATTGCGTTAAAGCAACTGTGACAGTCAAAGGATAACATACTTCACAGTTAAAAGTTCCTTGATTAAATGCAGTGGCCGTGGTGGTGGAGCATGTAGAGTACTAGACTCCGAGGTCCCAGATTCAATCTCAGATAGGGATAGGGGTTCTTTCCTCGTTCCAGGCCTTCCAGGACGACCACAGGTCCGCACAGTTTACTGTCAAAGTGAGTGCCAGGGATCTATACGTACAACCTGGTGTAAAAGGCCGCTGGGACGATGGACCAGTGACCCACCTCCTCCTAGTGCCGCGGTGTACAGAAAGGCTGCACTATACCTGCAGTCAGGTTACTAATCTGGTGAGAGGTTTAAGCCACAGACATTATTTTACCTAATTGAATGAAATTACTTAGAATTGAATTTCAGATAAATCTGGCCGACTGACATCCACGGTGACAGTTATTGAACTACATGAAGAAAAGTAAATTAGTTACAAACTATGGTGTGCGCACACTTTATTCTGCATGTAAACGTCACTACAGATATTCGGATTTAGGTTATGACATGTTCGATGTGCCTCCCATCATAGGCGATGATGTGGCGCAAACGAATAGCGGAATTCTGCATGACCGGCTGAAGTGTTGGAATATCCATGCTGTCGATGACCTCCTGAATGGCTATTTTCAGCTCAGTAATGGTTTTCGGTTTATTGCTGTACACCTTGTCCTTAGTGTAGCCCCACAAAAAGAAGTCGCGTGTTTTCAGATCCCGAGAATATGGCGCCCAATCGAGGCACATGCCAGTGAGTATACTAGAGCGAGAGTGTGGTCCCAAACGTGCTCCTCCAGGACATCAAACACTCTCCTTCTTCGATGGTGTACAGCTCCGTGTTGCATGAACCACATGTCGAGATCAGGGTCACTTTGGATAATGGGGATGAAATCATCTTCCACAACGTTCACGTACCGTTCGGTAGTCACCATGCCATCGAGGAATATCGCACCGATTATTCCGTGACTGAACATTGCCCACCACACAGTCACACGTTGAGGATGAAGAGATTCTCGCTCGCGAAATGCGGATTCTCAGTCCCCCAAATGCGCCAGTTTTGGTTACTGACTCACCCATCCAAATGACAGTGGGCTTCGTCCTAAAGCAAGCCATATATGCGCATACTTATTCCCATCATGCCCCGCAGTCAACCATGCAGTTTGAATGTCCTAACGCAAGCCGTTCAGAAGTTGTGGCGAATTTATTTCATATAATTCAATTACTGTCACCCTTTGTACTGTGTGAATTACCTAAAGCTTGCACATTAGGTATTGCGGAAATGGAAAGTGCTATTGATGGGCGGTTTTCACAGAATTTTTTGGTAGTGAGGGGCTCTATTGTTATTAGCAAATAAACAGATTATGATAATACGTAAAAAATTTATTTTTGTGCAAGCATACAGTTTTTAAATGGAACAATACATAATGACACCAACAAACTAAAAGAGAGGTAAATTAGAATGTCAGTAATATTTGTTGCATGAGTCTAGTGCGTGTAGTTTACTACCTATCATATTTTGAAAATGTCACACACCGACACTTCTTTGTACCGTTAAACCTGTGTTGTTGGTAGGAACGATGGTGTTCTGTTTTCTTACAGTGTTCTTGTGTTTCCCTTGAGGATTACTTGTCAGTTAGTGTGTGACAGTCCAAGCGGTAGGTTGTGAGTGGACGATGGGACTTACCAACAAAGAAAAAGCCTACATGCTCATGGTGTACGAAGGGTGTAGGAAGCATGCAGTTCGTTCTCGAACGGTGCATGCTGTAAGGTATCCCAACAGACATCAGTCATCTCGGCGTTTATTTATCAACCTCTTCAACCAGATACGTGGAAGTGGTGGTGTGAGTCTTAGACAACGTAACAGGAGAAACAAGTGAGGACAGCAGAGGGATTAATTAATGTTCTTGTTGCTGTTGCAGCTGATGTGCATGTTAGCTTACCTGCAATCGGAGGAGGGAGTGGCATGAGTCAGTCAAGAGTCCTACGCATCCTCCATCGACCTAGATTCCATCCTCGTCACGTGTCTCTCCACAAGAGCTGCATGGAAACGGTAATGAGAATCGTGTTAACTTCTGTACTTGGTCATTAAGACAGGCTATTCCAGACGCATCCTGTCTCTTGTTTGGAGGTGAAGCCACATTTACCAATCATGGGCAGGTAAACGGGAGAAACATGCATTATTGGTCTGTTGACAATCCACGTTGGCTTCGTCAGGTGGAACGTCAGCATCCGTGGAGTATAAACGTGTAGTGTGGGATAGCGAACCATTAGTTCACAGGCTCGTTTTTCAAAGACGGAGCACTGAACGTGCATATGTATCGCACCTTCCATGGATACTAGAAGTCATTCCGCTTCAGATCAGAAGGAACCTGTGGTACCAACATGATGGCCGTCCAGCCCATAGTAGCTGTACTACAGCATGTTTTCATGAATTGTTTCCAAATCGTTGGATTGGACGCTGTGGATCTGTACCTTGGCAGGTGCGTTCCCTGGATTAAACGCCTGTAGACTTCTTTCTGTGCAGAAATCTGAAACACGCTAAGATATACCAACTACACTCGATGATGTGCAACGACGTTTTGCTGCAGCCTGCTCGGACGCATCCGTTGAAATTCTAGCACATCTACAGACTCCATACCATACTAGAAGCGTGTACTGCTGCTACGGATGGTCAATTGTCTCTCTACCGACCAGGATTTAGATAAATGGGGTATGCAATTGTGTTGTTCTATAGTGTGTGCTGTAACAGGTATTGTACAATAGCCGGATTACGAACATTTCAAAATACGACACCTCGTAAACGACTCTCTAGAATCCTGCAACAAACACCACAGACATTCTAATTTAGATTACTTTCATTTTGTTAATGTCAATGCGCATTGTTCCATTTAAAAACGTGTATTTTGCACAGAAAAACACTTTCTGAGTATTATCAAAATCTGTTTATTAGCTCCCCCAACTGCCAATGCATTCGGTGAAAACTGCACATCAGTACCACTTTCAAGTTCCGTAATATTTGCGGTGTAAGTTTTACATGATACACCCTGTAGAACGGAACATCACCTTTCAAGGTGTCATAGCCGAAGCTTCGTTTACAGTAACCTTACAGCTAATGCCCTCATGAACATTCCATTCAGTTGCTCATGAACAGCGAGCTGCTTGTTCTACACTCAGTCACTGCAGTTGTATGCAGATGTTACTCTGTTCTTGTAGGCAGTCACATATCTCCAACGTACACAAACGCCCTCATGTCATTCATATCGCAAAACGTGCAGTGCGTCGACGACATCGTTGATGGTGCCTAACAGTAATTTTGTTATTACGCAGCGTGTAAGGGATATTTCTATTGGTGACCGAGGACGCTGTAGTCAACAACAATATATCAGTATTTATGTCGCTTGGAGACTAATAATTATAGCAATTACAAGTCATAGGTTTTTAGGTTGGGTAGTACTTCCACTTACCTTAGAAGAAAGATTAAGGAAAGGCAAACCTACGTTTCTAGCATTTGTAGACTTAGAGAAAGCTTTTGACAATGTTGACTGGAATACTCTCTTTCAAATTCTAAAGGTGGCAGGGGTAAAATACAGGGAGCGAAAGGCTATTTACAATTTGTACAGAAACCAGATGGCAGTTATAAGAGTCGAGGGACATGAAAGGGAAGCAGCGGTTGGGAAGGGAGTAAGACAGGGTTGTAGCCTCTCCCCGATGTTATTCAATCTGTATACTGAGCAAGCAGCAAAGGAAACAAAAGAAAAATTCGGAGTAGGTATTAAAATCCATGGAGAAGAAATAAAAATTTGAGGTTCGCCGATGACATTGTAATTCTGTCAGAGGCAGCAAAGGACTTGGAAGAGCAGTTGAACGGAATGGATGGTGTCTTGAAGGGAGGATATAAGATGAACATCAACAAAAGCAAAACGAGGATAATGGAATGTAGTCGAATTAAGTCGGGTGATGTTGAGGGTATTAGATTAGGAAATGAGACACTTAAAGTAGTAAAGGAGTTTTGCTATTTGGGGAGCAAAATAACCGATGATGGTCGAAGTAGAGAGGATATAAAATGTAGACTGGCAATGGCAAGGAAAGCGTTTCTCAAGAAGAGAAATTTGTTAACATCGAGTATAGATTTAAGTGTCAGGAAGTCATTTCTGAAAGTATTTGTATGGAGTGTAGCCATGTATGGAAGTGAAACATGGACGGTAAATAGTTTGGACAAGAAGAGAATAGAAGCTTTCGAAATGTGGTGCTACAGAAGAATGCTGAAGATTAGATGGGTAGATCACATACCTAATGAGGAGGTACTGAATAGGATTGGGGAGAAGAGGAGTTTGTGGCACAACTTGACCAGAAGAAGGGATCGGTTGGTAGGACATGTTCTGAGGCATCAAGGGATCACCAATTTAATATTGGAGGGCATCGTGGAGGGTAAAAATCGTAGGGGGAGACCAAGAGCTGAATACACTAAGCAGATTCAGAAGGATGTAGGTTGTAGTAGGTACTGGGAGATGAAGAAGCTTGCACAGGATAGAGTAGCATGGAGAGCTGCATCAAACCAGTCTCAGGACTGAAGACCACAACAACAACAGTACTTCCACGCACATGTGTCAAGAGCAAACGAGTAATGCTTATTTCCCCTGGGTAGTAGCTAAGGTGTTGGAGTGTGGGTACATGGAGGTATAACGGTTACGCTATACTGACAGGCAAGGGCAACGTAGTGGTGCAGTTACGACTGTGCAGAAAACAATGAGTCGTAAAGTTTTTGATACGTTTGTGGGAAGACTATCCGATAAAGAAGAAGCAACTGACAAACTGATGTGTGTACGTATAAGATACCACACATAATAAAACCCACTTTTACACCTATTACAAGTTGTACGAGGTGCATTCAAGTTCTAAGGCCTCCGATTTTTTTTCTCCGGACTGGAAAGAGATAAAAACATGCACATTGTTTTAAAATGAGGCCGCGTTCATTGTCAATACGTCCCAGAGATGGCAGCACCGTACAGCAGATGGAATTTTACCGCCAGCGGCGAGAATGAGAACTGTTTTAAATACTTAAAATGGCGACGTTTTCCTTCCTTGAACAGCGTGCAATCATTCGTTTTCTGAATTTGCCTGGTGTGGAACCAATTGAAATTCATCGACAGTTGAAGGAGACATGTGGTGATGGAGTTATGGATGTGTTGAAACTGCGTTCGTGGGTGCGACAGTTTAATGAAGACAGAACATCGTGTGACAACAAACCGAAACAGCCTCAGGCTCGCACAAGCCGGTCTGACGACATGATCGAGAAAGTGGAGAGTATTGTTTTGGGGGATCGCCGAATGACTGTTGAACAGATCGCCTCCAGAGTTGGCATTTCTGTGGGTTCTGTGCACACATATCCTTCATGACGACCTGAAAATGCGAAAAGTGTCATCCAGGTGGGTGCCACGAATGCTGACGGACGACCAAACGGCTGCCCGTGTGGCATGTTGCCGAGCAATGTTGACGCGCAACGACAGCACGAATGGGACTTTCTTTTCGTCGGTTGTGACAATGGATGAGACGTGGATGCCATTTTTCAATCCAGAAACAAAGCGCCAGTCAGTTCAATGGAAGCACACAGATTCACCGCCACCAAAAAAATTTCGGGTAACCGCCAGTGCTGAAAAAATGATGGTGTCCATGTTCTGGGACAGCGAGGGCGTAATCCTTACCCATTGCGTTCAAAGGGCACTACGGTAACAGGTGCATCCTACGAAAATGTTTTGAAGAACAAATTCCTTCCTGCACTGCAACATAAACGTCCGGGAAGGGCTGCGCGTGTGCTGTTTCACCAAGACAACGCACCCGCACATCGAGCTAACGTTACGCAACAGTTTCTTCGTGATAACAAATTTGAAGTGATTCCTCATGGTCCCTACTCACCTGACCTGGCTCCTAGTGACTTTTGGCTTTTTCCAACAATGAAAGACACTCTCCATGGCCGCACATTCACCAGCCGTGCTGCTATTGCCTCAGCGATTTTCCAGTGGCCAAAACAGACTCCTAAAGAAGCCTTCGCCGTTGCCATGGAATCATGGCGTCAGCGTTGTGAAAAATGTGTACGTCTGCAGGGCGATTACGTCGAGAAGTAACGCCAGTTTCATCGATTTCGGGTGAGTAGTTAATTAGAAAACAAATCGGAGGCCTTAGAACTTGAATGCACCTCGTATACAGGTTGTTCCAGGAAAGTTGTGGCAAACTTCGAAGGGCTGTAGACGGTGTCTCGAGAACTTATCGCGGATACGAACCCGTCTACAGAAACATCACCCAACTACGGTACAGAATGTGGAAGTTATAGGGGCCGACGCCTAACACTAGGCCACCCCTTAAGCAGCAAAGGTGACATTGTACGCTGACGGGTCGCAGGTAGAACGTCTCGCAATGTTGTTTGTTATTCAGTGATCGTGACTGGTGGCTGCGTTCGCCAGTGGAGAAGACGCAGACTTATTTCCTATGAATGCGATGCTCTTGTTCAGCGACGGTTTCGGACACGAGTTTCTGTCTGCAGTTTATTTTTCTACTGTATGCAAAAATAACATTGGAGATTTTAGAGGTTTCTATGAGAAAAATATCTGTGGATGGCAGGCCGTGTCCAGAAATGTCATTCACTGAGGCATCAGAGTACTGGATCCATAGGGGACAAGGCATTTCTACGCAGCAGCTATTTTCATCTTCTCAACTGGCGATCGCGAACAACAAGAAACATTGCGAGATGTTTCCGCCCACGGTCTGTCAGCGTACAATTTCACGTTTGTTGACGAAGGAATGGCCCATGGCAGCTGCTAGAACCTGTAGCTTTGGCACTCTGTAGCGCCGTTGGATGACGTTTCTGGACACAGATTCCTATCCTCAACTTGTTCGTCAAGACAACCTTTACAACACCTCGAATTGTGTCGCAACATTTCCGCTGCACTCTGTATATGGACCAGCTTAGCGCGGACTCGACGAACAATTTTGCCAACTTGGTGCTGTCGAAGGGCGGTGCCTAATTACTTTACCTCACTGTCTTCGTCGCTCTTATAATTTGTTAAGTGCTTAGATTATTCCAGTAAAAAAGACGAACGCAGCATACTTTACGTACAGAACGTAATGTTTAAGCGTTACCACAAACAACTGAACGTAAATGATAAATGGATGTTTCGTTATGTTTCCTTTCGAATTGTTACCTAGTAACTGTACTGCATCACGCCCAATTCAGCTCCTCAAACAGAAGTATATGAGCTGCACATCTGAAGTGAAACTGTTATAGAACCTAAACGGTACGTTTCCGGATATGCGTTCTCATTCAAGATATGTACTCACTCCTCCATACATGTCCTAGAAGTTTGTAATGTACATTTCCGAAGACCCTGTATTTATATATGAAGTGCATTTTGGAGCAACCATCAACTGTCTTTCTCATACTGTCTCGCATTTACTGACGTAAGAATGTTTACACGTAACATGGGAATAGACAACAGATAAATCTCCTGGACCGATGTTCGGAGATCGTGATGGTCAAACAAGTACTATTCGACGTCCAATGTAGCAGTTAGCAAACTGCCTGTCCAGTAGTACTGGACAACAGAGTGTAACTTTGAGTCATCATGCTATGATTCATGTAAGATATCTGGAAATTGTCCTTAACCGTAATGTTTGTCAATAGCAACTAATTAAATTGAGCATCCGCAGAGTCTTATTTTTTGCTCGGCATCCTGTCTCTTGCACTTCTGTTCACTACATAATGACAAAAACGTTATATCCTAGATTTAGAATAATGATATGGTGTCAAGAAGCAATGATTCGAACAATTTTTAGTTGAAGTTCTCGTTCTGTTTCGTTCTCCAGATTTCATTCCCACGATACCCTCTAACATCTTGAGGGTTGGGCATGTTCCTGAGTTTCATGGTATATTTTTCCCACAGTAATCTATTTTTCGGCAAGGTATAATTTGGTCCAAATTATATTTGGTGATTAGAGTGTTAGGTAAACTATTACGCAATTTAAGAGAGGTCAAAAAGACATTTTAAGTGAAGCTAACAAGCGGGTGACTTGTGACGATCTAGACACACGTACAGGAAACGAACGCCTTTATAACTTACAAAGTCTTAACTTCTTGTGTGATTGAAAATAATTGTCAGTAACCTACAGCCTGGCTACCTGTGTGATTCATCATAATTGACAATAACATCTGGTGTTGTGTATAATAGAGTTAGAAACTGAAATCTAAAACTTTAAGTACTGAAATACGGCGACTAGAGCCAATACGCCCCAACTAACATGTATCTCCCACTACGGTGACTCGCACGCGAGACACCCGTTTTGCAGCCTACTCATTACAGTAATACACACCTCGAAGCTATGAAGGTGACGCTTGGAAAACGATGTCGTCAAACGCCGAAAGACCTGTTATTTAGCACGCGTTAACAACAACGTACAATCATGGCGTTATCTTTCCATCTCTCGCTGCAGGCTAGCCCCCGAATCAGATCGGACATTCGCCACGACGCCTCTGGCCGTGTGATCGGCTTACAACACGCGTGTCGATACTCGGCCGGTTTTCAAAACCGCAAGGGTGACGCAATGTGGTCCACGCTGTTCTAATTTTTTTTTTACCTGCCGTAGATAAGTGCACGCCCCAACAGCAACTATTATGTGAGTTCTTAAACGCTACGCTTCGTCGAATGTAGCTTGATGTGCTGCTATGATCTCAACGTTAAGCTCGGAATTACTCCCTGATTATTCATTGACGTAGCAGTTCTGAGTGTTAAAATCTATTTTCATGGCATTGCAGGAAACATACGAGAGAGTAATGACCATAAGCGAGTTCTCAACAAGTAGTTGCCTCGTTATTTTCACTAAATGACGCTTACCCTAGGGTGCTATTAGCTGAACACCTGAGAACACCTTGTTAACGAGCGGCCTTCTTGACGTTTTCCCTAGTTAACTGCTGCTGCAGCACTTTGAGCTGTTCTCTAGGATCGTAGCGTATTATACGAGTGCATTAACGTGCTGGCGACGTTATTAACAATGGTGAGTAACAACTGACTACGGCTGCAGAACCTGAGTGTAAAACAAGCTGATCGCTGTTCATGAGCAACCGAATGGGACGTTGAAGAGAGCATTACTCGTAAGACCACGGTAAGCGATACTTCGGCAATGATGCCATAAAAGATAATATAAATCATTTAGTAAATCTCATCCTCACCCTTCCGATATTCTTTCCTGTCCTTCGTCAATAGGGTTGTACAGCGAACAACTGAAATTTCTTCGTGCACTCTTCTTAAACAGTGTCAATAGCTTTTCGGTTTCCGTACTTCAATCGGTAAAACCGAACCCTTATATGTCACTTTGTTGTCCGTTTGTCTGTCTTTCCGACTGTTCAAAACCCTTTTTTTTCAGAATCAAGTAGACGTATCACGTTGAAATTTATGCCATACACTAGGCTCTGCCATCCTTTGGCGATGTAAAAAAGTGAAGCTTGTAGTGTCATCAAAAGATACGGCCGTTTATGTCACATATTTTGATACAAACTCGTTCATAAAAACCTACAGCGCATTTCCAGTTAATTTAGACTCTTGAAATTTGGCAAGAAGGAAGGTTTTATACTACAGCCAAAGGAAAAAAAGCTGAAAATTGTGAATTTGTTCTTATGTCACACGAAACAATTTTTTTTTTGTCATTTGTTCTCTGACAGTCTGCCTTCCATCCGTCTGTTAATACCCCTTTTTGTGAGACAAATTTATGTCACATACTAAGCCCTATGTTTTCTTGGTGACGTAATAAAAGTTAGCTTCAAAGTCAATGCAATGTAAAAATATGGCCATTTATGTCAAACATTTTGCTATTCGCAAAGTCACTCATAAAAACTTATGGGGTACTTCCCCTTGACGTAGAATCATTAAATTTGGCAAGACAAAAAATTTCACAGTACAATTAAAAGGAAAAAACTCAGAAAATTGTTGATTTGGTGTTATATCCCACCAAGAAATGTTTCTTACGTCATTTGTCAGCCGATATCGAATTTACAATTAAAACATCCTCGAAAGTCTTCGAATCCCTGGGACCAATATCTTGCCAGTATGAGTGTCGATAAATAGGCAAAAAGTAGTCGAAATACTTGATTCCCGAAATGGAGGGACTGTCTTTATACTTAAGATTTTTTCCACACAATCACGCACCACTGCCCGCTGCCTATTTTTGGACAGGCGTTTTTCAGGAATTATTTCACACACTTTCTTTTCCTGTCTTCTGCTCTGGTTTGGCCTGCAGAACTTGCTCCCCAGCGCCACCTAATCTCAGAGTAGCACTTACAGCCAACATTTTCAATTTGATGGAGTTTCGTATATTACAATCTCTGTCTTCCCCCACAGTTTTGGTCTCTACGGTTCCCTGATGTCTTAACACATTTCTTACCACCACGTCTTCTTCCTGTCAGTTTTTCTCACACAGCCCTCTTTCGTCGCCGATTGCGAGGGAAACTTCTCAGTTCATATCTTATCACTGCACTTGACTGTCAACACCCCTCTGTAACACCACAAGTCTGCGATTTTCTTCTTTCCTATTTTTTTACCGAAGACCATTGTTCACTCCATTCAATGCCGAGTACCAGACGTACATTCTCAAAAGTAAGTCTGGCTTCAGTCGAGGCCTACATTTGGTGCTCCTAGATTTTTCTCATGGAATGTCCTTTTATCAGTGTAATTCTCCTTCTTGTATCCCCCTTACTTCGTTCGTCATTTGTTGCTTTACTTTCATTAGTTTCATGGAACTGCTGAGGCACGTGCAATGCGAGGAGAAATGCATTAGACGGGTTTCTAGGGTTTCGTGTCTCAATCTGTAATCCTTATAGGATCACTTCGTATCCATGCGTCCCTCTGTTGAGCACCATTTTTCTCAGAAACGGGTTACACGTCTCAAGTTCAAATTTATGTTACATATTAAAGTCTATGGACCCTTGGAAGTGTAAAAGTTTTAATCTTCTAAGTCACTGCAATCAAAACATACGGCCATTTATGTGACATTTTTGATACTCAAAAAGTCACTCATCTAAACCTGCAGGGTCCTCCCCATATACATAGTCATGAAATTTGGCAAGAAGAAAGGTTGAGCAGCAAAAGTAAAGAAAAAGTCTAAAAATTTTTCATTTGTAATTATTTAACTTGAAAAAATATTTTTGTCATTTCTTTTATACTTCTGTCTGTTTGTCTGTACGCCTGTTAAGACCTGACTGGCATTGCATTCATCATTCGTCAAAAGCGTTACTGCATGCAAACATAAAATGTAAATTGTAGCCATGTTTTAGCAAGTAAGTAAAAATGTTTTATTAAGTATTATTCTACTACACATACAAACTGACGTCGGATGATCGCTTCATTTTGTATAACTAAGCTAGTCTGAGGAACTACTGTAGAGATTTTGACACTATCTTGGAATTCCGAGAAGCAATATCTTACGAGTATCAATATCGACAACAGACAAAAATCATTGAGATTTTCGATTTCCGGAATGGATGAACTATAATTGTATATATTACATCCTTAAATGCTATCCACCTCATGCTTTAGTTAACGGTTGTTATGTCAGTCGTTAAAGTTATGTAGCATACGATGTTGTTAGCACATTCTTAATTGCATCTAATATTCCCAAAATTTTTTTAATAATTTATGCTTAATTTGTTATATTTGTATACAAATCCCAATGCCTCACCTGGCAAAATAACTTTAATATCATCGTGCTAAGGATTAGAGGTATCGATCCCTTAGTAGTTAGGTAAAAACTTCTTTAGCGTGCAAATCCTAAGTAAGTATAACAAGGGCTTACCATATTTAATAGTTACTGGACTTCTGACTCTTAAAAGCCAGTCACTCAGTTATACACTCCTGGAAATGGAAAAAAGAACACATTGACACCGGTGTGTCAGACCCACCATACTTGCTCCGGACACTGCGAGAGGGCTGTACAAGCAATGATCACACGCACGGCACAGCGGACACACCAAGAACCACGGTGTTGGCCGTCGAATGGCGCTAGCTGCGCAGCATTTGTGCACCGCCGCCGTCAGTGTCAGCCAGTTTGCCGTGGCATACGGAGCTCCATCGCAGTCTTTAACACTGGTAGCATGCCGCGACAGCGTGGACGTGAACCGTATGTGCAGTTGACGGACTTTGAGCGAGGGCGTATAGTGGGCATGCGGGAGGCCGGGTGGACGTACCGCCGAATTGCTCAACACGTGGGGCGTGAGGTCTCCACAGTACATCGATGTTGTCGCCAGTGGTCGGCGGAAGGTGCACGTGCCCGTCGACCTGGGACCGGACCGCAGCGACGCACGGATGCACGCCAAGACCGTAGGATCCTACGCAGTGCCGTAGGGGACCGCACCGCCACTTCCCAGCAAATTAGGGACACTGTTGCTCCTGGGGTATCGGCGAGGACCATTCGCAACCGTCTCCATGAAGCTGGGCTACGGTCCCGCACACCGTTAGGCCGTCTTCCGCTCACGCCCCAACATCGTGCAGCCCGCCTCCAGTGGTGTCGCGACAGGCGTGAATGGAGGGACGAATGGAGACGTGTCGTCTTCAGCGATGAGAGTCGCTTCTGCCTTGGTGCCAATGATGGTCGTATGCGTGTTTGGCGCCGTGCAGGTGAGCGCCACAATCAGGACTGGATACGACCGAGGCACACAGGGCCAACACGCGGCATCATGGTGTGGGGAGCGATCTCCTACACTGGCCGTACACCACTGGTGATCGTCGAGGGGACACTGAATAGTGCACGGTACATCCAAACCGTCATCGAACCCATCGTTCTACCATTCCTAGACCGGCAAGGGAACTTGCTGTTCCAACAGGACAATGCACGTCCGCATGTATCCCGTGCCACCCAACGTGCTCTAGAAGGTGTAAGTCGACTACCCTGGCCAGCAAGATCTCCGGATCTGTCCCCCATTGAGCATGTTTGGGACTGGATGAAGCGTCGTCTCACGCGGTCTGCACGTCCAGCACGAACGCTGGTCCAACTGAGGCGCCAGGTGTAAATGGCATGGCAAGCCGTTCCACAGGACTACATCCAGCATCTCTACGATCGTCTCCATGGGAGAATAGCAGCCTGCATTGCTGCGAAAGGTGGATATACACTGTACTAGTGCCGACATTGTGCATGCTCTGTTGCCTGTGTCTATGTGCCTGTGGTTCTGTCAGTGTGATCATGTGATGTATCTGACCCCAGGAATGTGTCAATAAAGTTTCCCCTTCCTGGGACAATGAATTCACGGTGTTCTTATTTCAATTTCCAGGAGTGTAGTTCAAAATACTATCTTTTAACTACCAAACTCATGAGAAGTATTTTATCTCATGAAAATCACTACTGTTTCAACATATTGAAAGGAAATGTCAATACAATGTCCGAAAAAAATTGCAATATCTACTAGGAATTGTGCGACGTAAACGAAAGTTGGTAGGCATGTTTCTGCCTTTGAAAGAAACTGTCTATTCAGATTTCGTGTCAGTCGCATAAGAGTGCTGCTACTACCGCCATTGTGAGGACGCAAATTAGGTTTGCTTTAAATGCGCGCTGTAACGGCTGCCTTTGAGAGTGGACATGGTGAGTTGATGTTTGTCAAGAACGCCTTTAACGCGACAAAGACGTCATTATCAACACCTCACAGAGTTTGAACGAAGTCGTGTTATAGGGCTACGAGAAGATGGAAATCCCCTCTGCGATACTGCAGAAAGACTTTGTAATAATGTTAAAAATCGGCCACTTCAAGGACAGCTCTGAGACAGACGCCCTGTAGCGACCCCAGACCATCGACATTTGTGACTGCAGTGCTGCCAAGCGGGAGCGCATTGGAGGGCAGTGTGGACGTCTGTTGCTTTTTCTGATGAAAGCTGATTCTGCCTCAGTGCCAATGATAGCTGTGTGTCTGTTAGAAGGAAGTCAGCTGAGGGCCTCCGATTAATCTGTCTGCGTGCTAGATGCACCGGACCTACACCTGGAATTGTGGTCTGGCTTTCGATTTCGTATGACAGCTGCAGCACTCTCGAGATTATCCCACGCACCCCGACTGCAAATTTGTACGTCACTCTGGTGACTCGCCCTGTTGTGCTGCAATTCATGAACACCACTCCAGAGGGTATTTTCCAGCAGGATAACGCTCGCCCACATATCGCTGTTGTAACCCAACATTCTCTACAGACTGTTGTGGCTCCCCCTACTTTTTCGTAGTCTTTCGTGGGTGCTAGATTTTAGTTTATTATGCTGGCGGGTAACAATGTCTTCGATCTCCAGAGTCGTGTTCATTTTATTTTTATTTAAAGCTGCAAGCACGAGTCAGAAACTTGATTAAAATCTCTTGAAACAGTAATAGCGGAATTAACGTAGCTTGACATCGTCGTAAATTGTTTATTCGCAAACCCTTATATTCGTCGTAATTAAGTTTTCTCGCTGAAAGCCAGAGAGATTACTGCAATGTAGTCGGTGAAATTCTTCAAATAAATGACAGTCAGCCGATCGCTCTGTGCTGCGATCGGATGTCAACTTTTTCATGAAAATTGTTTAACTGCTGTTGAATTGAGATCGACTTCAAAATTATAGTAAGTACAGTGCAGTATTTTTAAACCAATCAGCCTCAGATGTAAAATCGTAACACTTCAATAATTGCACATATTAAAACCCGTAAATAACGAAGCTGAACCAGAAATTACTTTTGATTCTGTTGTACTCGTAAATCGTGCGAAACTTAACTTTCACAAATAACGGTTTTCGACAGCAAACATAAATGTTACCGAGATTCTAACTAAGAGAGAACAGAAGATATCGCTACGGTCTAAAACATATACTACTAAAAACAAAACACTGAACAATGTAACACATCCTTGTTATTCTGAAGCCTAGTGTCCTTGAAAAATCTGAATTATTTTATTGTACTAATAAACTTAGAAATTTCAAACAAAAATTGACATAACAACTTATGCAAATAACTCAAATAAAAATAAATATTTCAATTACTATACTACGAAAGAGTGACTTCACTGGCGACCTGTTGTCTTGGCCTGCTCGATCATCGGATCTGTCTTGAATGGAGCACGTATGAGAAATCACCGGACAACTTCAGCTTCATCCAGAAACAGCATTAACAACCGTCCCTCTACTGACCGACCAAGTGCTACAGGCTTCGAACTCCATCCCACACACTGACATCCGGAACTTGTTTAGCACATGCATGCACGTTTGCATGCTTGCAGACAACATTCTGGCGGCTACAGCGGTTATTAATGTACCAGTATTTCACATTTGCTTATCTCGAACTTACGTTAACCTGTGTTCTTGCAGTGCTAATCACTTAAATATGTTACATAGATAAATGTATTCCAGAAATTTCATCACTCTACATTAATTATTTTTTGGTGTTGTGATTTTTTTTTGTTAGTTTCCAGTCAGGAAACTAAATGGGTTGTAGCAGACACTAAGCGGAGCGCTCTAAATCAGAATCTAACCCTACCTAACCCTGTGTCTCGTTATGCAAATTGTGTTATCCGTTGCAAAACTCATTTGCTTAGAAACTGAACTGTCAAAGTGTACCCTAAGGTTGACTCCTTTGATTTACACACACCTTTCGCTCTTCCTACATGGAGACAGTGTTTATTTTGAATATTTATTTCGTATGCTGTTCTGAAGCTACAAATTGCGTTAACTGCGTTGCAATGATAGTCCACCTGACCTGCCTTTTATATATTTTTTATTTATGCTACTGGTTTCGAGCATGTTTCATTTTCAAAAAGCACCTAATTACAATAAAAGAAATAAGATCGTAAATGCTACTTCATATATGATACTTGAAAAATAGCAGTTGCGATCTTATTCCCTTGATTATACATACGTAAAAAAATGTGTACATAAAAGCAGCTCAGGTGAATTATCGTTACCACGCATTTCATTGCTTACTATGCACCACAAGCCATGGATAATAACTTACACGTGCACTACTTTGTGCACGTCAAAATAATCACTTGAAAGAGATGATGTTTGAAGTATCAGAAACAGAAAAAGGAAGTAAATGTGCTAAGACTGCGTCACACTACCTCCAGCTGTAGCCAAGATTACAAACGTTCAATACTTGGATGGTCCTCGACTAGGGAGTGGACTGTTTCAATTCTGTTCGCTGAGAATATAATTCGGCACTGCTTTGTGTAGCTTTGGGTCCTCACAGTGTAAATGCCACGGTGACACCACGTCCACATTGTTCCCCGCTGGAGTACCGTTGCTGACACAAACAATTCTTTTTATTGACGACAGCCATATTGTAATCACATATAAAAAAAGGAAATGAAACCGTGAAAATGTTTATAATTGCTTATCACGCAATAAACTTACACAGAACATATAGAGAAGAAACAGCATAATTTTCTGCTTAAAGAAGGAAAACAGTTCTGTAAAAATATATGTGGGTGAAAATTTCATAGGCTATACAGCAAACACAAAAATGTTAGGAATTAATGGAGACTGCAACCTGAAATGGAATGAACACATAAATAAATTAGCAAAGAAAATAACAGACAATGCCTTATGGTTACGTACTATTTCTGCATTCGCCCCAACTTTAGCTACGGAATCATTTTTTGTTAGTCCCATTTAAGAAACATGTACGAGGGTCACTCCAAAACAAATGTACACTACTTTTTTTTAAATCCATCTCTTATTCTACATGTTTGAAAGTTTTACAGCGCGTAGATATATGCTTTAGGAACAATATTTTCATTTCTCCACATAATTTCCATCCCTCTCAACTGCCTTATGCCATCTTGGAACCAGCGCGGTAAAATTCTGGACCAACCTGTTGGAGCCACTGTTTGGCAGCGTGCACAAGGGAGTCATCATCTTCAAACCTTGTTCCAAGAAGGGAGTCTTTCAGTTTCCCAAAGAGATGATAGTCACATGGAGCCAGGTCAGAACTGTAAGGCGGGTGGTTCAGTGTTGTCCAACCGAGTTTTGTGATCGCTTCCATGGTTTTTTGACTGACATGTGGCCGTGCATTGTCGTGCAACAGGAAAACATCCTGCTTTTGCCGATATGGTTGAACACGACTCAGTCGAGCTTGAACTTTCTTCAGTGTCGTCACATATGCATCAGAATTTATAGTGGTTCCACTTGGCATGATGTCCACAAGCAAGAGTCCTTCTGAATCGAGAAACACCGTAGCCATAACTTTTCCAGCGGAAGGTGTGGTTTTGAATTTTTTTTTTTCTTGGGTGAATTTACATGATGCCACTCCATTGATTGCCTCTTCGTCTCTGGTGGAAAAATGATGGAGCCATGTTTCATCACCTGTCACAATTCTTCCAAGAAATTCATCTCCACCATTCTCGTACTGTTGCAAAAGTTCGTTGCATACCGTTCTTCTTGTTTCTTTGTGAGCCACTGTGAACATCCCGGGAACCCACCTGGCACAAACCTTTTTTAACGCCAACACTTTCAGTATTCTGCAAACACTTCCTTCCCCTATCCCAACGCAGCGTGGCAATGCGTCTGTCAGCAGTCACCAATTCGTTAACTCTCTGCACATTGTCTGGGGTGTGTGCAGTACGAGGCCTGCCGCTGCGAGGACAGTCCTCAATATTGCCGTGCCCGCTTTCATCACGTAACCTGCTTGCCCAACGACTAACTGTACTGCGATCGACAGCAGCATCTCCATACACCTTTTTCAACATCTTCTGGATGTTTCCCACTGTCTCGTTTTCACAGCACAGGAATTCTGTGACAGCACGTTGCTTCTGGCGAATGTCAAGTGTAGCAGCCATCTTGAAGACATGCTGTGACGGCGCCACTCACGGGAACAGGTTGAACTAAGTTTGAAAACAAGCGGGAAGGATGTATCAACACACTTGTAAAACTTTCACATATCCAGAATGAAAACAGCATTTTTACAAATTAGTGTGCATTTCTTTTGGAGTGACCCTCGTACATACTCTTCAAACTACAGTAAAGGGCCATCGGAATAATAACTGAAAATAGCAACTGAGCTCCCTGTAAACAGCTCTTTAAACAGTTGTGTATTCCAACAGCGTCATGTAAGTACATCTGCTATTCTGTTGTGCAAATCGAGAATAACATCTGACAAGCAGCAGCATTGATGACCACGGGACGAGAGCAAGACTAAACTTTCATTACCAATAGTAAACAAACAACGACCACAAAGTAGCATTTTGTACAAAAGACCAATCTTGTGCAATGCATTGTCCAAGGGGACTAAAGAAAAATCTGAAATTCAAACGTTTGAAAAATTATTTATGGAATACCTCTTAAAAAGTTCATACTAGTTAATCAAGCATTATTTAGATAATGCAGAGTAGGGAATGGTTAAAAATAAATATCCTTTAATAATAAAGAACTATCGCTCTACAGTAAACTTTCATAGTTCTGTGAACCTTACTGTTCAGTGCTACACCAAGGATCCGTGATGGATAAAACTCTATCCTTTCTCTGGATGTCAGTATCTTATTCACAGTACTAAGGTGCCGGCTCTGCATCTTGAGATGGGCCAAGGGATCAACATTAAGAGTTAAATAAAACTGCGAAAGTATCGTTATGGACCTATATAAATATATATAAAAACACCGTACACAACACATCAAAATTAACAACACATATTATTCTAGACCTACTTGAGACAGTATTAACGTATGCATTAACTATTTGATCAGAGCGCATGTCAGATGGCATGCCTGATATCACTCCGTAAATCATCCACGGATGAATAAACAAGAAACTAACTTGCAGGTGTAGTCCGGTCATACGCAGCTCCATTACATCTGCTCCGCCTGCAGGTCATACAGAACAAGGCACTAGCAGTCGTAAGCAGTTCTGATCAGTAAATACGCATCGTGGACATGTACTATGAATTCCAGCTTCGGCGAATCTCGTTCATGTGCCACAGTTTCTTGAGGATGTTCAGCGTCCTACACTCTCACATTGCTACGATTAGCCTTTCCACATAAATGGAAGTTTGCTTCGTCATTGAATATCAGCTTGGAGACGAAATGTCCATCCTCAAGTGTTTTCTGCGTTGCGATGCAAAAAGGGAGGCGCCAACCATATTCTTTCAGTCTTAATTATTGGAAAAGCTGTAGAGGGCACGGTCTGAAATGTAACCTCCGTCGCAAAATCTTTGACACAGTTTGCTGTTGTATTCCAAGTTTGTGACTTGAGCATATCGTACATCTTTTCAGACTGCATACGAAACTTTCCCTTGTCCTCTCCACAGTTGCTTTTGGCACACGCGGTTAGCAGACACCTTCCTGTGTAAAAAGACAACCAGTGTCCCCATATTGTCGATACGAACGCACGACGCTTTCTTTAAATGGCGGTTATTTTTCATAATTATTGTGAAGGCACACTGCACTGTTGCGACAGATAAACTTAACGCGGTTTCCAACACACAAAAACTCTTTTCTAGTTTTGTCGTCGTTTCGTCAAAACTGCACTCGTTGCGCCAACTGGTGGACAGAGTGCAAACTCAGTGACGTTGTGGTTCCATTTACGCGTCAGTCATATTTTGTACATGTAATACTTTCGAAAATACGCAGCTTTGGAAATGAATGAATAATTTATAATAGCCTTGTATAAAAAGTTAGTGACAAATATCGTTTTTTGGACTGAGAGCTACAGTATTTCCACGCACTGCATTTCTTATAATCTGTGAAAGACCGTATAACAATAGTTTAGAGTTTTTTCGCTTTAGTAAATACAATTATGTACTTTTTCAAATCCCTTATTTCTGTTGTTTGCTTTTATTTTAAGTAACATCCTGTAAAATGTGCATATATGATGGCGTATTCTAAAAATGAGTTGCGTTCACGCAAATAGTCCGATGTAAATCAAAAAAATTCAAATGAATGACGACGGTGCTCTGTTCGTCAGATGGAGCCATAAATTCATCATTTGCATTTGCAACTCCTTGTGTTGACCGTGTTTGCAGTTAAAAGTGTAGGATGTGAGGTGACCCAACACAGAACAACACAAAACACAAACAATGACCGCCGCGCGGGATTAGCCGAGCGGTCTCAGGCGCTGCAGTCACGGACTGTGTGGCTGGTCCCGGCGGAGGTTTGAGTCCTCCCTCGGGCATGGGTGTGTGTGTTTGTCCTTAGGATAACTTAGGTTAAGTAGTGTGTAAGCTTAGGGACTGATGACCTCAGCAGTTAAGTTCCATAAGGTTTCACACACACACAAACAATGACCACACACAACACAACAGAGCAACAACACATACATAAAACGAAATGGCACGTACTCACATACCCTAAGAAGATTGTTCACAGAATGGGCAACATATTACAGAGACAGGGGCTCCAAATAGGATAAAGGACGGAGAACGCAACACAGAAAAAGATCAGAACACAAGAAACACCCATGGATAAATTTAACTGATCAGGAATATATGAACTCACATGCAACACTTGCTAGATAGAGTATATAGGACAAACGTGCAGAAACTTTAAAACCAGATATTCAGAACTTGTCAGAGCTTTGAAAAGCAACACCTCCCATAGCACGTTTGCTGACCACCTTGTAGCCCACAATCACCACCCAACCACAATAGAAACAGACTTAAGGATACTACAACCTAGCCACAGCCTATACAGCAAACAGACAATTGAGGAAATACTACAGCAAACTTCCACATACAGAAGGCAATAGCAGAAGGAAAACAGGTCTTAAATGAATACACTCCACTCTGCAAGGGCACACTTTTTAACACATTAAAGGAACTTTACAAAAAAGACAACACAAACACATAAAGTCTACACACACACACACACACGAAAAATGGATAAATTACAATCTGCAAAGACTCACCATTTACACACAAAAGGAATACCATGAAATAGGCAACGTAAACAGCTAAGAAGCGTACATAAAAACAAACATAAACAAACAAACAAATATAAAATGCAAACAAAATTCAAATTTGGCGCCGAATTCTCGGGTGAACAAATGAACACTGACTGGGCTGGTACACACCACAAACCACAAACACACTATGTTGTGGTGAAGTGAAATGTGTTTTACTACCTTATTTGTGAAAAATATGCGTTATATTTACGTGCGCATCTCGACACATCACCATGATGCGGAGTATAAAAGGGCTTACTATACGAAAACGTAAGTAAAAACGAATATAGGCGCGAAAATATCGCGACAAACCAAATTACATTCCAGATGATAGGTTAACTCCCAGCCAAATTTTCTCATCAACATCGTTTGGTTGCAGATGGCAAGCTACCTGAAGCAAATAATACACAAGTGATCCGGAAAATTGATCCACACTAAATGTAAAGCTATTAACAAAAAGAAACGAACTAGTGTTTGAACTAAACATCCACATAATTTTGTAATCATTTAACAAAAATGTTCACATTACAGAGTAAACAAAACGGAAACCCACTGATGATGGCACAGTGGTGCTGAAGCATGTTTGGGTACTCAGAAAAAACGGTGTTTTGCATAACTGGCGGACCTCACATCCTACAATTTGGAACCATAAATCTTGACACCAGCTTTCACCCTCTATTCTAATTTTGTTTGATAGTCACGCATAACGACACAAACACTAAACTGTAACAACTGTAACTACAGTCATTCTGCCATTCGGGTACACAACACACACACGAACGCACGAGTGTGCCATTTTCACAAGAACCTTGCCAAAATTCAATGCAAGTTTACTGCATTGTTCCGAATTTCAGCAGTGAATTTGGAAATGGCGTGCTTTCGATTTCACGTAAGCTGTAAAGGAACGATGCGCAGTACGAACAATAGTTATTCCGTTGCTATACGAAACACACGAAAGAGGAAGAGGTATTTCTGTGAAATAATTCGACGGCTGAACCGTGAACGATGGTTCAAGATGTGCTTTCAGTCTGTAACCGGGATACGTTCCGAGCTATTAATACGCGGAGATGCAGCTTCCCAACTTTCGTGAGGTGTCGCATTTTAAGGTTGCCGTTGTTTAGCACGCATCACAGCCACAGACAACGGTGACAAGCTGGGTTCATCACCCATTCCTCAGATTTTTTTCCAGACAGGAGGTACCGGTTCGTTGCATTGTAGCGACTGTTTGTGAAGTCAGTGTGTGTGTTTCAGCGAGTGAGCGGCACAGTAACAAGTAGCCGCGACGACGCAACCGCTGCCCATTTAGGGCTGCTAATCAGCCGAAGAAAATCGACGGCGGTTTCGCAGTTGCTGAATACGTGCTTCGCCTGCGCCCCACATTTCGGCCCTGTGACTAATCAGCCACCGACACAGCTCGGTCAGTGTTCGCTGCTGCTGTTCGGTGCGCAGTCACGAGCAGACAATGGCCAGCCTCAGACATGTGCGTGAAGACGAGCCATTCACCCGAGACAGAAGCAACGATGGATATGTGGCAGGCAGTCTACTTAAAGCGCCATTAGAAATCATATAATAGCTGTTCCGATATTACATTAAAAAAGAAAACATTGCGCCTTAAGTCCATGCCTACGAAGAGCAAGTGTCAAAGTTTATATAAAAAAAAGGAGGTGTGCGTAAAACTCTGGCACTAAGGGTCCAGAACAAACTCGTCAGTTTTACATTCCGGCAATCAAGGATATTGCCCTTAACGACATTGATACTGGCAAGTTATCGCTCCCAGGGATTTCAAGACTTTCGAGAATATTTTAAATTCAAGTTTGAAGTTGGACAACAAATCTACATCTACAGCTACAGCTATATAAATACGCCACAAGTCAGCGTACGGTGCGTGGTACCACTAAAAGTCATTTCCTTCTCTGTTCCAATAAATTAATTCTATATTTTCGTTTGATATAGCTATAAATTAACAATTTTGGGTGTTTACTTTTACTTGTGCCACGAAACCTCGCTTCTTGCCAAATTTCATCATTCTAGGTTAACGGAAAGTACCATATAGGTCAAATGTTTTTATTCCAATCCTTGGTCACAATATGAGTTCTTTAGACGATGACCGGTTTCAGTCCGTAATGACCATGCTCAGATCTTTTTTACACCATGTCCTAAAGTGATAAGAAGAGATCTGAGAATGGTCATTACGGACTGAAACCGGTCATCGTCTAAAGAACTCATATTGTGACCAAGGATTGGAATAAAAAACATTTGACAGTATTGGATCACTGTTTTTATACGCGACCATGTCGCAGTTGGTGATACCATATAAGTTTTGATGAGTGAGGTTTCGAGTATCAAAAGATGTGACATAAAAGGCCGCATCTTTTGATTGTATTGATTCAGAAGCTTAAAATTTTTCCACCGCCCAGGGACCATCGACCTTACTATGAGACACAAATTTGACCTATATGCGCGAAACTGCTCTGGAGAAATATGATCTT
Organism: Schistocerca nitens; assembly: GCF_023898315.1. Lineage (NCBI taxonomy): Eukaryota > Metazoa > Arthropoda > Insecta > Orthoptera > Acrididae > Schistocerca > Schistocerca nitens. The sequence goes on along the minus strand of NC_064617.1, from coordinate 982,187,055 downwards.
AACAAACGGACGAACGAAAAGACAGTTGTATGCAAATTTATTTCGTGCTATACACTTACAAATTAAGAATTATCTTATTTTTTCCTTTTTTCGTTCTGTGAAATCTTGCATTTTGACAAATTTCACCATTCTAGGCTAACAGAAAGTACCCTAAAACTTTGATGAGTGAGTTTTCCAGTATCAAAATATGTGACATAAAGGAACGTATCTTTTGATTGAAATGAGTCAGAAGCTTAAAATGCTTTCAGCGCCAAGGGACCGTAAACCTTAATACGCGACATAAATTTGAACTTTATACGTCTACTCGTTCCCGAGGAAAAAGGTTCCTAAAAGTCGGACATACAGACAAACAGCTGGACAACAAACAGATCCTACAATGGTTCCGTTTTTACGGATTGAGGCCACGGAAAGCTAAAAACTAAAGAATGAAGCAAGAAGTAAAAATAACAATGGGGAGAGACTAATAGTAAGTCTACTGCTGAAAAATTAACTACAAGAAGCAAGAGCCTGACAGAGTCCAAGCAAGCTTATATGACCTGGAATTTTGATTGTTTACGATTCTGCTACTCTTTCCATGAGCCTATACACGTCCATCTGTATGAAATTGAATCATTGCCAACCCATCGATGGATTTATTTTCCTATACAAGTTCGTACGTGGAGTTGCCCAGTTTTCACCTAAACGACCATGGCGTGTTCGTGGTAATTCAGTACAGCTGCCAAACTGGGCACTTCAAAAAGTATCCAGCAATCGAAAAATTAAGCGGTTATAGTTCTTTTTCTGTGTTCAGAGCATGCACAAAACAGTCACTATTACTCCTAATCTATTTAAATCATTCAAATAAGGAATGATATTCGACTTAAATTTGGCGTACTTTAGCAAAGTGTCGAAGTAAGTAAAAATCATATGAATGTATGTTACTTGAGCCACAGTCTACAAAACTAGTATTCAGCTGGGCACAAATCTGTACTGGATTGCTCCTTTCACTTGTTGAGTACTTTGACCTGTAACATTATAACAGTGATGACTCCATTTCTGCATAATACATCTACATACTAACATACTTACAATGCAGTGACACGCATCACGAACTTCCCAAGTGATTCTACACGGATACACCATAACAGCGGCATTTATACGCTTTCCTTTTTACCAGATTTGCATTACTTTTTTTTATCTCTTAGCTTAATTTCTGTGTTGACCACCGCAGTTTTTAATTACAGCATCTTCTACATTGATTATCTACCAACGGAGATATCTTGTTGTTGATCTTCTAGACTGTGCGTCATACGTACATAATATCTCTGGGAAACAGGTAAATGCAATATGCACATCCATCTGTAATTAACTTTGTGGATTACTTTTTGTGTACAACGCTCGTTATTCTGGGCGTTTCCTCTAAAATTAAAGACGCAGATATCAATTTTGTGACACTGTGCCACGTACCACCGCAATAAAGATTGAATGTATGGAAAACGACATGCCTGAGTATTGGTAAATAGTTTTTACCATTGTTTCCCTGGGCAGAAAAATATCGTATTTCCCAACAATGTTGCAAACACGCATTACCTGAGTTCCGGTTACATTTTTAAATAAAATCGACACCTGCTCCATTTGTGTCTCATTTAAGCGTATAATGGTATGTGTATTTGTTGCGCGTAGTTGGTTGTGGATTCCGGTGAGTCTCGCTTCGAATCCACATTTTCAGCGCAAGCACACAGAAGTTTCTTGCATTCTGGTAAACTCAACAACGACGTCGCAGGCTATGCTTAACGTACCTTCTGTTAGCACCGCCTCCGTATTACAGTCTTCTGTAACACTGTCTGCTATTCGGAATGATAATTTTGCATTTTTGAACTTCTGTTTACTGTCGTACTCTCTATCGATATGACTGCAGCACCGCGTGCGATCGATTGCTTCTAAACTTCGATAATTGTGCCACATTTTAGAAAATGAGAAAAGTCCGACTTTTCGTAAACTGACAGATAAAATGTGCACATAGGAAGGCAGCGGCATATCAAATCTCTGATGGTTAATAGAAGTTCAAAACAATATAACTCAAAGGATCTGTTGTATTAATTGTTTCAAGAATGTACTAATAGTTACAACATGAATACTACCGTAAATATGAGTTAGTATCAGCTTTCCTAAAAACTGTCCAGAAAGTCCATACAACAGCAGCTAAACCATACATAATGAAAGGGATTAATATTTCTTGCGGCATTTAAAAGGAATTTTATACGCTTGCCAGAACAAGTGCATACCCTGTGGTACTTGTAGTCAACAAAGTCCAATGGAAAATAAAAATAAAAAGTAGAGCTACAAATCAGATCTGGCACAAGGTAATATTGATTATTTTATTTATTTATTGTTCAGCTAATTCAATCTAAACAAGATGTAGCCTCTTTAAGTTCAAATGGCTCCGAGCACTACGGGACGTAACATCTGAGGTCATCAGTCCCCTAGAACTCAGAACTACTTAAACCTAACTAACCTAAGGACATCACACAAATTCATGCCCGAGGCAGGATTCGAACCTGCGACCGTAGCGGTCACGCGGTTCCAGACTGAAGTACCTAGAACCGCTCGGCGACTGCGGCCGGCCCTCTTTAAGCTATTAAATACATTTTCAAGAGGTTTTTCCATGCATCTCTGTCCGCTGCTGTCTTCTTCCAGTTGAAGCGGGCAACTTTCGCGAGTTCCTTATCCCAGCGATCGGGTGGTCTCCCTGGTGGTCTTCGTTTTTCTCTGGGACTCCACTCTAAAACTGATTTTGTCCATCTTCTATCCTTTGTTCATGCAGTATGTCATGCCCACTGCCATTTTATAGTTTTAACCCGTTCTATAATATCTTTTACTCCTGTTATTGGTCGAATGTGTTCACCTTTCTGTCCACCTTTCTTAGTGAGACATAACATTGACCTTTCCATAGCTCGCTGAGCAGTTCTAAGTTTCCTTTTGAAAAATTCGTTTAAAGTTCAAGTTTCACACTCGTACGTTAGAACCGGTACGACACACTGATCAAAAACTGTCTTCTTTAAGTAGACTGGCATGTTAGATTTGAAAACTGTTCCATTCCTTCCCTACGCCCTCCAATCCAGTTTAATCCGACGAAAAATTTCAGGTTTCAAATCCCCTCTTGTGTCAATTAATTGCCCCGGATAAACGTATTCTGTAACATTGTTTAGGATGTTGCCGTTCAGTGTTGCTTGTCCCGCAACTACCAACTTATTATTCATAATCTTAGTTTTAGAGTGATTTATTTTAAGTCCAACTTCGTGACAAAGATCTGCTAAGTCTTTTATAGAGGACTGCATTTCCATCTTACTGTTAGCTAAGAGCACTATATGGTCCGCAAATCTCAGGTTGGTGAGCCTTTTAGCATTTATCCGTATTCGTCCGTTGTTCCAAATAATTTTGGACATCCCATCTCGAAGACTGCTATAAATAACTTCGGAGATATAGGATCGCCCTGCTTTACTCCTTTTCCAATGGGAAATTCGCACTTGTTTTTTCCTATTTTGATAGATGCTACAGACGTGTCATAAATGTTGCACAATATGTTTATATAGTGATTATAGTTTAATGAAACCTGTGTGGAATATTGCGAAATTAAAGATGGGAGAGATACTCAATGAACAAGCTGAACATGCAGTTGAAGTGAATCATGGTATAATGGCTAATAGTTCACATGAATTGCAGATTGGAGTACGCGCTGATGAGACAAAACGTTACGAACATTGCACAATACCGCCTGGTGACTTTACGGTAAGGAGCAGAGACGAACGGGGAATCGATGTGGTGGCGATACGAGCCACAAATGGCGAAATCCACTGACACTAGCGACTTCGACAATATTTCAGATAAGTAATATTAATCAAAGAAAAAAGAAAAAAATTAACACACAAAGAAATATTCAGCCGGACCACTCAGTTCTTAACTCTGGCGAGGTATCCTCGTAGGTCATTACTCCATCATACCGACTATATCGGTATTTTTACGCTGCTGAGTCGATTCCATTCCAGCAAAAATGCCCAGCAACAAGTATAACACCTGTAAGTAGTTAAGCACTTCTAAAATGGCAGGCCTTGTGGCCCTCCCACACATGGTAGTAAGACCCATCACGCCAGCCCATCCTACATTATTATGTTTGATTCTGCACGTATACAAATTGCCTTTAATATGAGATTGACATATTTCGTTATGCAAATCGGTGATCGGATACTCCGTGCTGACATACAAGGGAAATAATTTTCATGGATGACAGATACAATTTTTTTTTTCAATCATTTCTCCTTACATCCTGAGACCACTGTGGAGGTTGCAGCTGCCGGCTTTGAGTGTAGTCAGCGGGGGAAGAAAGCTGACGGCCCAGTGTCTGATTGAACCCGTGGGCGGGGGGGGGGGGGGAGGGGGCGAGCTCAACGCCCGTAGGACAAGCGCCTGAGACATCACCCACGGCTGGCCTTCTGATGTTAGCAATCGGCGACTAGCGGGCGCCCCGTGCACCGTCTTACGACGGCGAATGCGGTTGTCAGAGGCGGCGTGTTTTGAGAGGGAGAAGAGAGGGGACAAATGCAGCTACAACTTATGGCACTGCCTGCTGGAGCTTCGCGGAAGCGGGCGTCCGTCTCCAAGAGGGCGCCGCGGCGGCTCCGTACGTAGACCGTAAAATTAAAGCACTCCGTCTCCAGGCAACAAGTGGCCCATCGGGACCATCCGACCGCCGTGTCATCCTCAAGTGAGGATGCGAATAGGAAGGGCGTGCGGTCAGTACACCGCTCTCCCAATCGTTATGACGGCTTTCTTTGACCGGAGCCACCACTATTCGGTGGAGTAGCTCCTCAATTGGCATCACGAGGCTGAGTGCACCCCGAAAAGTGGCAGCAGTTCATGACGGCCCGGATGGACACCCATCCAAGTGCCGGCCACGCCCGACAGCGCTTAACTTCGGTGATCTGACGGGAACCGGTGTATCCACTGCGGCAGGCCGTTGCCAGACCGTGTAATTAGCACAGCCCATTGGCGTCCCACGGCCTATAGTTTCTCGCGCAGACGTCTCACTGTGATTGGAAGGTTGACTCCTACGTCAGCTCATGATTGTGGCCCTCGCGTTGATTGGCGTTAAGAGCTTTCCTTTCATTGGCAGCTGCAGTGGCGAAATTTTGCTGTGGGTTATTTACTATTTTTGTTTAACAGGCATGATTGGCGGAAAAACCGAGTCGAGCTTGATTTGGTGATCACTAGTGAGACGAACCAGAAGCTCTGTCGGAGCTCGTGAGGGTACGCGATTTTCCAGATATTTTGTAGCCAAAGTTTGGAAGTAAATAATTTCGTTGAGCGGAAGTCAAATCTCGTACTAATTTTCAATATAAATGAACAGGCTTTACAAGTAGAATTATACGGACTCTTGTTGTCCGGAATTATATTTCAGAATATAAAATTTTAAGTATTATGAAAGAAGGTTTCTTAAGGGACAGATTCTCTTTTGTATATTTTACTATTTGCATGAGGTATTCCATACCGTTAGATGCCGCGGAAAGAGAGTTGAAGACGTACTTAGAGTCTTAACGGGCAAAGTAGTCAAAGCTGGCAAAGAGTCTGCTTCGCCAGCCACTTTGTCAGGAAATCCCAATGACCAGACATTTATCTCAACAATAGAGTTTGACAGAGCACTGAAAGACCTCAGTCGAAACAAGGCCCCAGGAGTAGACAACATTCCAATAGAACTACTGACGGCCTTGGGACAGCCAGTCCTGACAAAACTCTACCATCTGGTGAGCAAGATGTATGAGACAGGCGAAATACCCTCAGACTTCAACAAGAATATAATAATTCCAATCCCAAAGAAAGCATGTGTTGACAGATGTGAAAATTACCGAACTATCAGTATAATAAGTCACAGCTCCAAAATACTAACGCGAATTGTTTAGAGACGAAGGGAAATTTTGTAGAAGCCGACTTCGGGGAAGATCAGTTTGGATTCCGTAGAAATGTTGGAACACGTGAGGTAATACTGACCTTATGACTTATCTTAGAAGTAAGATTAAGGAAAGGCAAACCTACGTTTCTAGCATTTGTAGACTTAGAGAAATTTTTGACAATGTTGACTGGAATACTCTCTTTCAAATTCTAAAGGTGGCAGGGGTAAAATACAGGGAGCGAAAGGCTATTTACAGTTTGTACAGAAACCAGATGGCAGTTATAAGAGTCGAGGGACATGAAAGGGGAGCAGCGGTTGGGAAGGGAGTGAGATAGGGTTGTAGCCTCTCCCCGATGTTATTCAATCTGTATATTGAGCAAGGAGTAAAAGAACCAAAAGAAAATTCGGAGTTGGAATTAAAACCCATGGAGAAGAAATAAAAACTTTGAGGTTCACCGATGACATTGTAATTCAGTCAGAGACAGCAAAGGACTTGGAAGAGCAGTTGAACGGAATGGACAGTGTCTTGAAAGGAGGGTATAAGATGAACATCAACAGAAGCAAAAACGAGAATAATGGAATGTAGTCGAATTTAGTCGGTTGATGCTGAGGGAATTAGATTAAGTAATGAGACACTTAAAGTAGTAAAGGAATTTTGCTATTTGGGGAGCAAAATAACGATGGTCGAAGTAGAGAGGATATAAAATGTAGACTGGCAATGGCAAGGAAAGTGTTTCTGAAGAAGAAAAATTTGTTAACATCGAATGTAGATTTAAGTGTCAGGAAGTCATTTCTGAAAGTATTAGTATAGAGTGTAGCCATATATGGAAGTGAAACATGGACGATAAATAGTTTGGACAAGAAGAGAATAGAAGCTTTTGAAATGCGGTGCTACAGAAGAATGCTGAAGATTAGATGGGTACATCACATAGCTAATGAGGAGGTATTGAATAGAATTGGGGAGAAGGGATCGGTCGGTAGGACATGTTCTGAGGCATCAAGGGATCACCAATTTAGTATTAGAGGGCAGCGTGGAGGGTAAAAATCGTAGGGGGAGACCAAGAGATGAATACAGTAAGCAGATTCAGAAAGATGTAGGTTGCAGTAGGTACTGGGAGATGAAGAACCTTGCACAGGATACAGTAGCATGGAGAGCTGCATCAAACCAGTCTCCGGAGTGAAGACCACAATAACAACAACATGTTTATATGTGTGTACTGAAAAAAACGCTCGTTATTCGTTACCCAAAAGGTAAAGTCTCTTGTAACAAAATACTTATGATCTACTACGTGTTGTACATGAAGGCGCAATAAAAGCCTTAAAAAGATCGGAGTTGTCAAGTCTTGGTTTTTGGTAAAAATTAAGTCTTTATTGATTTACTCGTGTCCACAACGTAATAGACATATATAGCCGATAGACAGAAATTTACAAACAATAAATGTACATGATTAAATTCCATAAGACATCAATTTAGTAACAATATAATTACATGATTAAATTCCATATGACATCCAAAATTCCGCCGTTTGAACTGCTGTATCGTCGGCGATAACCAGATCGTCCATCGGGCATTGTTCATCTCCTGGAGAGAAGACCCATTTCTTCAGATTGACCTTGCATCGGGATACACCAGTTCTCAGCCTGTTGAGGACCTTTAGTGTTTTACATGGGAGGTGACGTCCTTTAGCAAGCTCTTCTTTAGGGTTGTTCCCGTACCACTCTGACGATGAGTGACACCAAAGCTGTAGTAGACGATTTGCAGGTGACGTTAAAAGTGGTTCTGTTGAACGGAGGAAACTATTATGTTGGACTCACTGTTGGATATTGATATTCACATCCCAACAAGAGGTGTCTTGGATCTCTCTCCTGTTGGGTTCTTCTACAGATAAGAAGAATATTTATGAAGTTGTGTGTTCGCAGACTACTCCGAGCTGAAGATCACAACGAAGTAACCTAAAATGTAAACGAACGCTAGCAAGCTGTGGCGAAGGAAACACACAGAGACAACAGTTGAGATCGTGGCAGGTTTCGGTCGTTACTTACTCTTCCGTACTTTGTCGGAGAGCAGTTTGTTAGAGTCTTACCTGTCAGGTCAAACGAACAAATAGAGTTTCGCGGTGTTGATTGCAGCACTGTGCCTTGGACGCCATCGGTCTCGTCGCAGCGCACCCGGTCAGCAGTCTTATCAGCCGCCTACACGCCGAAATTTGCCGCTGGTGGTATTGTACGGTCCTCCGACTAACGGGGAATCCGTCAGTCGATTTCAGTCCCCGACTCAGTGGCCTTACGTTCACAGCGCATGCACTTCTCACCAATTTCTTTTCATTAGCAGTAGGGTGGCAAAGTGTTCGATCACTGCCGTGGAGTACGGTACGGTGTCGAAGTTGAGTGACTATACGAAAGTTAAAGACGACTTAGACAAAATTTTCAGTGGTGTGATGAATGGCATCTAGCCCTAAATGTGGAAAAATGTAAGCTAATGCAGATATGTAGGAAGAACAGATCTGTAATGTTCGGATACAGCATTAATAGTGTCCAACTTGACACAGTCAGGTCATTTAAACATCTGGGGTAACATTGCAACGCGATATGAAATGGAACGAGCATGTGAGAAGGCAAATGGTCAACTTCGGTTTATTGGGAGAATTTTAGGAGAGAGTGATTCATTTGTAAAGACCTATAAAGGAGACAGAACATAGAACGCTAGCGCGACCTATTCTTGAGTACTGCTCGCGTGTTTGGGACCCGTACCAGGTCGAATTGAAGGAAGACATCGAAGAAGTTCAGAGGAGAGCTGCTACATTTGTAAGTCTGGTATTACACTATCATATTTCTTTGTCAAAGTTGATATGTCAAATAATTATGTCAAAGAAATTTGATGGTGTAATAGCGAACTTTGTCAAATCTCCCCTGTCGTCAAATAAATATGATCAAATCTAGGGCCTCACTGTAGATTTGACCATAAAAGTCTCCTGTCTTCTGTTCACTGCAATGTGAAATGTTACCACTTGGAGCGCTAGCATCGTTGCAGCGTTATTTTACCAGTAGTGTCTTTGTAAGCATGGCTGAAAAGTTTAATTGCTGTGTGCCGTCAACTACAAAATTAATAGAAATCTATGAAGCTGATGAGGCGCTCTACAACGTGATGCACCCTGAGTACAAAAACAGATTAAGAAGACTGGAGAGCTACAAAAAAATTGCGGAGGTCATTAGCCGTGAGATAATGCCGGGCTGACGACATAAAAAAGAAAATAAATGGCCTCCGCTCAAGCTACTCTCACCAGAAAGCGAAAATACGCATCAAAATACTTATTTCATTTTATTTTCTGCAAGTAATGTTTAGATGACATACAAATGATTTTGTTCACTGCACATACTTGAAGCACATGATAAAGTTTACGTAACATACAAGTAGTACACATTATTTTCATTACTATTACTGTAAATGTGTAAAAGCAAAAGTGGAGCAAGCGCACAGGCCGTTTATAGTTCACAAGTATACTGCTGCCACTTGCTTTAGTTCTTGGACCAGGTCACAAAGGAGGATGAAAGTGTCTCTAATTTAGAGGGCACAGAAAGTGTCAGTGAACGTGCAACATCCATGTTCGAAGAAATATTTGAGATAGGTATATATTTGTTTACATTTTACACTACGAAATGTGATTGTCTTGCCAGGGCACTTTCCCAGCACCACTGTAAAATGTTCTAAAGCATTCTCTAACTGCTCTACTATGTACTGGACGTCCAGAATCAGCTTGGCAAACTTACATTCGCTGTAGGTCCTCCGTGCTTTAAGACTCAAGATACGTAAGTGCAGTTTCCAACTACTGCAGACACTGTTTCCTGACGAGTGTACATGTGTTTTCTTCTCTCAGTTAACAAGTTAAGCCGTGTGCAGGGTGCAGGGAGCCCGTGTAATTGTAGTAACTTTTTCCTGAGGCATATTAATGGTAGTAACAAAAATTCTGAAACGACTGGTAACAATGCCAAAGCTGCTTTCCACTAATCTTCTTCCTCGTGACAGTGTATAACTGAAAACCTTTTCTTGTTTACAGATTCCTTTTAATGGGTACGGCTGTGGTATCGATAGCTACGATGCCACGGCGTAGGTGCAAGTTCTTCAGTTGGCACTACGACAGACACCGACGACAGCGCTCTCTAGCTGTGGAGCTCTTCCGTCGTTGCTCCGGATTCAGCCCATTTGATCAAGAGCAGACGGCCGGGACACTACACTTCAGCTTGAGACTTTGCTCTACTTACGACGGGTCTAAGACTTCGCACCATTGCAAAGTTATGTAACCATTTATTAACTTGTTTTTGCCTATAGTAAACATCTATAATTTTACACGCTGTACCTTTTTCCTGCTCCTACTCACTTCCTACATTCGGCCGACCTTTCAGTTTTCAGGAGCAGACCCACGCGCCGCCCTCCAGGCGGGATGCAAAAACGGCTACATAATGTTGTATTTTATTTATTTATCGTATGGCATACATCACAATCCTTATACATTTTATACATCGTCTAGTTACAGACTGACATCAAGACATTTAATGCACTACTGGCCATTAAAATTGCTACACCACGAAGCTGACGTGCTACAGACGCGAAATTTAACCGACAGGAAGAAGATGCTGTGATATGTAAATGATTAGCTTTTCAGAGCATCCACACAAGGTTGGCGCCTGTGGCGACACCTACAACGGGCTGACATGAGGAAACTTTCCAACCGATTTCTCATACAGAAACAGCAGGTGACCGGCGTTGCCTGGTGAAACGTTGTTGTGATGCCTCGCGTAAGGAAGAGAAATGCGTACCATCACGTTTCTGACTTTGATAAAGGTCGCGATTGCGGTTTATCGTATCGCGACATTGCTGCTCGCATTGGTCGAGATCCAATGACTGTTAGCAGAATATAGAATCGGTGAGTGCAGGAGGGTAATACGGAACGCCGTGCTGGATCCCAACGGCCTCGTATCACTAGCAGTCGAGATGACAGGCATCTTATCCGCATGGCTGTAACGGATCGTGCAGCCACGTATCGATCGCTGAGTCAACAGACGGGGACGTTTGCAAGACAACAACCATCTGCACAAACAGTTCGACGACGTTTGCAGCAGCATCGACTGTCAGCTGCGGTTACTCTTGACCCTGCATCACAGACAGGAGCGCCTGCTATGGTGTACTCAACGACGAACCTGGGTGCACGAATGGCAAAACGTCATTTTTTCGGATGAATCCAGGTTCTGTTGACAGCATCATGATGGTCGCATCCGTGTTTGACGACATGTTGGTGAACGCACATCGGAAGCGTGTATTAGTCATCGCCATACTGGCGTATCACCCGGCGTGATGGTATGGGGTGCCATTGGTAACACGTCTCGGTGACCTTTTGTTCGCATTGACGGCACTTTGAACAGTGGACGTTACATTTCAGATGTGTTCCGACCCATGGCTCTACCCTTCATTCAGTCCCTGCGAAACCCTACATTTCAGCAGGATAATGCACGACCGCATGTTGCAGGTCCTGTACGGGCCTTTCTGGATACAGAAAATGTTCGACTGCTCCCCTGGCCAGCACATTCTCCAGATATCTTACCAACTGAAAACGTCTGGTCAATGGTGTCCGAGCAACTGGCTCGTCACAATACGGCAGTCACTACTCTTGATGAACTCTGGTATCGTGTTGAAGCTGCATGGACAGCTGTACCTGTACACGCCAACCAAGCTCTATTTAACTCAATGCCCAGACGTATCAAGGCCGTTATTACGGCCAGAAGTGGTTGTTCTGGGTACTGATTTCTCAGGATCTACGCACCCAAACTGCATGAAAATGTAATCACGTGGTAGATCTAGTATAATATATTTGTCCAATTAATCCCCATTTGTCATCTGCATTTCGTCTTGGTGTATCAATTTTAATGGGCAGTACTGTATAATCAAATGCCTCCTCTGTTGTAGCGAGGAAATCGTTGAAGGTTCCCTTGTTGTCTCGGACCGGGAATTCTTCCACTATGTGTGGGATTGTTTGTTTTTCAGCGCTGCAGTCGCAATTTGGTGTTGGTATTGTTTCACATTTATAGAGAGGGTCAGCACATCTTCCGTGGCCAGTACGTACGCGGTGCAGAGTTGTCCACACTTTGCGTGAGTGGTTGGAGCCAGGCGTTTTCTCTGCTGTCATAAAACTTTGGAATTTTGGTGGGCAGTGTTCTTGCCAGTGTTTCAACAGATTGTCGACACCAAAGTTGGAGTTCCTCATCTCTTTTGCAGAGAGATTTAAGTCTTCGGCGCTCCAAATCAGCTACACTCCTGGAAATTGAAATAAGAACACCGTGAATTCATTGTCCCAGGAAGGGGAAACTTTATTGACACATTCCTGGGGTCAGATACATCACATGATCACACTGACAGAACCACAGGCACATAGACACAGGCAACAGAGCATGCACAATGTCGGCACTAGTACAGTGTATATCCACCTTTCGCAGCAATGCAGGCTGCTATTCTCCCATGGAGACGATCGTAGAGATGCTGGATGTAGTCCTGTGGAACGGCTTGCCATGCCATTTCCACCTGGCGCCTCAGCTGAACCAGCGTTCGTGCTGGACGTGCAGACCGCGTGAGACGACGCTTCATCCAGTCCCAAACATGCTCAATGGGGGACAGATCCGGAGATCTTGCTGGCCAGGGTAGTTGACTTACACCTTCTAGAGCACGTTGGGTGGCACGGGATACATGCGGACGTGCATTGTCCTGTTGGAACAGCAAGTTCCCTTGCCGGTCTAGGAATGGTAGAACGATGGGTTCGATGACGGTTTGGATGTACCGTGCACTATTCAGTGTCCCCTCGACGATCACCAGTGGTGTACGGCCAGTGTAGGAGATCGCTCCCCACACCATGATGCCGGGTGTTGGCCCTGTGTGCCTCGGTCGTATGCAGTCCTGATTGTGGCGCTCACCTGCACGGCGCCAAACACGCATACGACCATCATTGGCACCAAGGCAGAAGCGACTCTCATCGCTGAAGACGACACGTCTCCATTCGTCCCTCCATTCACGCCTGTCGCGACACCACTGGAGGCGGGCTGCACGATGTTGGGGCGTGAGCGGAAGACGGCCTAACGGTGTGCGGGACCGTAGCCCAGCTTCATGGAGACGGTTGCGAATGGTCCTCGCCGATACCCCAGGAGCAACAGTGTCCCTAATTTGCTGGGAAGTGGCGGTGCGGTCCCCTACGGCACTGTGTAGGATCCTACGGTCTTGGCGTGCATCCGTGCGTCGCTGCGGTCCGGTCCCAGGTCGACGGGCACGTGCACCTTCCGCCGACCACTGGCGACAACATCGATGTACTGTGGAGACCTCACGCCCCACGTGTTGAGCAATTCGGCGGTACGTCCACCCGGCCTCCCGCATGCCCACTATACGCCCTCGCTCAAAGTCCGTCAACTGCACATACGGTTCACGTCCACGCTGTCGCGGCATGCTACCAGTGTTAAAGACTGCGATGGAGCTCCGTATGCCACGGCAAACTGGCTGACACTGACGGCGGCGGTACACAAATGCTGCGCAGCTAGCGCCATTCGACGGCCAACACCGCGGTTCCTGGTGTGTCCGCTGTGCCGTGCGTGTGATCATTGCTTGTACAGCCCTCTCGCAGTGTCCGGAGCAAGTATGGTGGGTCTGACACACCGGTGTCAATGTGTTCTTTTTTCCATTTCCAGGAGTGTGTGTCACTGTGTATGGGCAGCTGTGGGTTATTAGTTATCTTGTTGAACTCACTGAGAAGAGCGTTTTTTCACCGCATTTCTGGGGATGGTATGTGACTAAGGATTGGCAGCCATACAGTGGGCGTAGATTTTAATGTGCCACTGATAAAGCCCATGGTGTCATTTAGTACCACATCCATCCTGCTTGTATGCGGGCTGTCAGTCCACACAGGAGCGCAGTGTTCTGCCACCGAGTAGACAAGCCCAACTGCAGACGTGCGGAGTGTGCTTGCTGTGTAACCCGTGCCGCACACTTTATAGAACATGTACTGTGATACACGATGTACAATTAGCCAGGAGACCAGCGATCAAGATCGATGATTGTTTCGCCGCCTCGAAGTGGCTGTTCTTTACCACCACCCTGAAGACACGTGTAGCTTATGGTATGCTACGGACGCGGACAGCCATTGTCTGCCCAATAATGTTGTAACTCACAGGAAAAGCATCATCTGCCAGTACAACCATTAGAGTTGTAATGTCTGTGTTCCCAAGCTTTTTGCCTTCAGGAATGTTCTGAATAGATCGGTCAATTAGACACTCCCGTAGTTTGCTTTTTGGAAACACTCCAGCCTCACCAATGCGCCCATTACTTCCTACATCAACATATAAGATGAAGGATTTATGTTTGAAGAAGTGAGATCCGCTTGCTCGTGGGCATTTCATGCGAATATGCTTTCTGTCCATTGGTCCTGTATTGTTCTAACAGTTCCACTTCTCCTCAAAATCGTTTGCTATTTCCACCCACTCTTCTCTGCATGTGGATAACTGTAAATGAAACGTATGTATGTGTAAGATAGTATGAAGCTAATGGCTTTCATTTCCATATTTATAGCATGAAGTACGGGCTCAGTACTCGTCTCAACGAGGGCCTGAAGTCGCATGCAGTGAGCCACAACCATAGCCCACCATCATGAGCGACCTCCCACAAAGAGAAGAAAAATTACGACAGACGTTCTTGTGCAGGCCTCCGAAACGTTGAAGGCTGTGTGTGGCTGATATGAGCAGGAATCAACCCCCTGCCTGCCCGGGAAAATCGTTATAGTGCCTTTGCCACCCACATCGCGGCTCAACTGCGGGAGATGAAAATCTGGGTGGTGAAGTATTCGCAACGGGCATTATGCAGGGTTTAAATCGATTTTTGATGGGCGGGTGGGATTTTTCGCAGGCGACAGTTCCATAGCCATAACCATCCACCTCTGGATAAATCCGGTTAGCTTTCCAGCAATCTGTATATATTTATAGGGTGGTCCATTGATCATGTCCGGGTCAAATATCTCACGAAATAAACTGCAAACGAAAAAACTACAAAGAACGCAACTTGTCTAGCTTGAAGGGAGAAACTAGATGCCGCTATGGTTGGCCCGCTAGATGGCGTTGCCATAGGTGAAACGTATATCAGCTGTGTTTTTTTAAATAGGAACCCCCCATTTTTATTACATATTCGTGTAGTACGTAAAGAAATATGAATGTTTTAGTTGGACCACTTTTTTCGCTTTGTCATAGATGGCACTGTAATAGTCACAAACATATGGCTCACAATTTTAGACGAACAGTTGGAAAGAGGTAGGTATTTTAAATTAAAATACAGAACGTGGGTACGTTTGAACATTTTATTTCGGTTCTTCCAATGTAATATTTGTACCTTTGTGAAGTTATCATTTCTGAGAACGCATGCTGCTAACAGCGTGATTACCTGTAAATATCACATTAATGCTATAAATACTTAGAATGATGTCCGCCAACCTCAATGCATTTGGCAATACGTGTAACGACATTCCTCTCAACAGCGAGTAGTTCGCCTTCCGTAATGTTCGCACATGCACTAACAATGCGCTGACGCATGTTGTCAGACGTTGTCGGTGGATCACGATAGCAAATATCCTTCAAACATCCTTCCCCACAGAAAGAAAACCGGGGACGTCAGATCCGGCCATGGTATGGTGCTTCGACGACCAATCCACCTGTCATGAAGTATGCTATTCAATACCGCTTCAACCGCACGCTAACTATGTGCCGGACATCCATCATGTTGGAAGTACATCGCCATTCTGTCATGCAGTGAAACATCTTGTAGTAACATCGGTAGAACGTTACGTACGAAATCAGCATACATTGCACCATTTATATTGCCATCGATAAATTGGGGGCCAATTATCCTTCCTCCCATAATGCCGCACCATACATTAACCCTCCAAAGTTGCTGATGTTCCACATGTCGCAGCCATCGTTGATTTTCCGTTGCCCAATAGTGCATATTATGCCGGTTTACGTTACCGCTGTTGGTGAATGACGCTTCGTCGCTAAATAGAACGCGTGCAAAAAATGTGTCATCCTCCCGTAATTTCTCCTGTGCCCAGTGACAGAACTGTACATGACGCTCAAAGTCGTCGCCATGCAATTCCCGGTGCGCAGAAATATGGTACGGGTGCAATCGATATTGATGTAGCATTCTCAACACCGACGTTTTTGAGATTCCCGAGTCTCGCGCAATTTGTCTGCTACTGATGTGCGGATTAGCCGCGACAGCAACTAAAACACCTACTTGGGAATCATCATTTGTTGCAGGTCGTGGTTGACGTTTCACATGTGGCTGAACACTTCCTGTTTCCTTAAATAACGTAACTATCCGGCGAACACTCCGGACACTTGGATGATGTCGTCCAGGATACCGAGCAGCATACATAGCACACGCCCGTTGGGCATTTTGATCACAATAGCCGTACATCAACACGATGTCTACCTATACCGCAATTGGTAAACGGTCCATTTTAACACGGGTAATGTATCACGAAGAAAATGCCGTCCGCACTGGCGGAATGTTACGTGATACCACGTACTTATACGTTTGTGGCTATTACAGGCGCCATCTATCACAAAGCGAAAAAAGTGGTCCAACTAAAACATTCATACTTCTTTACGTACTACCGAATATGTAATAAAAATGGGAGTTCCTATTTAAAAAAAACGCAGTTGATATCCGTTTGACCTATGGCAGCGCCATCTAGCGGGCCAACCGTAGCGCCATCTGGTTTTCCCCTTCAAGCTAGACGAGTTTCGTTCTTTGTAGTTTTTTCGTTTCACGCTTATTTCGTGAGATATTTGGCCCGGTCACTATCAATGGACCACCCTGTATATACAACTATTAAATTTTCGTCGCCCTTCACTATCTGATCTTTTCTTTTACCTCATCATACATTTCTTCAATCTCTTCGTCATCTGCGGACCTAGACGGCATATAAACGTGTACTGCTGTGGAAGGCGTGGGCTTCATGTCTATCTTGGCTGCAATAATGCGTTTACTACGCTGTTCATAGTATCTTACCCCTGTTCCTATTTCGCTATTCTTTATTAAACCTACTCCTGCATTATCCCAGTTTGATTTTGTGTTTATAAACCTGTATTCACGTGCCCAGAAGTCCTGTTCCTCCTGCCACCGAACTTCACTAATTCTCACTATATCTGACTTTAACCTAGCCGTTTCTCTTTTTAAATTTTCTTGCCTACCTGCCCGATTAAGGGATCTGACATTCCACGCTCCGATTCGTAATACGCCAGTTTTCTGTTTCCTGATTACGACATCCTTCTGAGTAGTCCCCGCCCGGAGATCCGAATGGGGGACTATTTTAACTCCAGAATATTTCACCCAAGAGAATACCATCATCATTTAACCACGCAGTAGATCTGCATCACCTCTGAAAGAATTGCGGCTGTAGTTTCCCCTTGCTTTCAGCCGTTCGCAGTACCAGCACAGCAAGGCCGTTTTGGTTGATGTTATAAGGAGAGATCATTTAATCATCCAGAGTGTTGCCCCTGCAACTATTGAAAAGGCTGCTGCCCCTCTTCAGGAACCACATGTTTGTCTGGCCTCTCAACAGATACCCCTCCGTTGTGGTTGCACCTACGGTACGGCCATCTGTATCGCTGAGGCACGCAAGTCTCCCCACCAAAGGCAAGGTCCATGGTTCGTGGGGGGACTCTTATCTTCTAAATTATTATTTAAAATCACAAGAAATTTTAAGAAGAGAAAAGATTAATAAGATTACAAACGCAAGAAAAGTAATGAAGTTTCTGAGAAAAATAATTTAGCTTTTATATCCCATTGTATAAAGGAAATAGACAGCATTTGTTGAACTACTTAATTCCCTGACATTCCTACCCGTCACCATATTTGGGACAGAAATAATAATCAATCTCTTAATTAAATTTTTGTCAAGTTTAGCCGGCTCAAGACGGGTTGAGTTGGGACCAAATTAATTCAGCAATCCAGCGTCTTTCCTAGCGTGCAAATGACACGCAGCCACGAATGGTGTGCATCAGAGCCTCATTCTGCTCCTAGCTCGTATGTCAGTTAGGGACAATAGTACGCAACTCCCACACTATCTACAATGATTATGCTACCAACGACAGAGCACAAAAGCTGTGCCTCTGCTAAAGAAAGGTAATGTAGATGAAGTAGAACACTACCACCCATTTCCCTGCTGTTAACATTCCCAGAGATAATGCAATTAATTATGAAAGACAGTACTATGTATTTGAATGAATACAAGCACCTAAATGAATCAAAGTTCTGTTTCTGATGTGGTAGAATTACCGAATCAGCTGTAGTAGAATTCACAAAAGTGGTAGGTGATGCTCTAGACAAAGATGACAGTTGGTAGTGCACTTGCCCGCGAAAGGCAAAGGTCCCGAGTTCGAGTCTCGGTCGGGCACACAGTTTTAATCTGCCAGGAAGTTTCATATCAGCGCACACTCCGCTGCAGAGTGAAAATCTCATTCTGGAAACATCCCCCAGGCTGTGGCTAAGCCATGTCTCCGCAATATCCTTTCTTTCAGGAGTGCTAGTTCTGCAAGGTTCGCAGGAGAGCTTCTGTAAAGTTTGGAAGGTACGAGACGAGGTGCTGGCAGAAGTAAAGCTGTGAGTACCGGGCGTGAGTCGTGCTTCGGTAGCTCAGTTGGTAGAGCACTTGCCCGCGAAAGGCAAAGGTCCCGAGTTCGAGTCTCGGTCGGGCACACAGTTTTAATCTGCCAAGAAGTTTCATATCAGCGCACACTCCGCTGCAGAGTGAAAATCTCATTCTGGAAAGATGACTGTGTTACTGGCCTATTCTTAGATCTTTCTAAGGCTTCTTATACTGTTCACCACACGATTTTATCATATAGACTAGGATCGTTAGGAATAAGAGGCGTAGCTAATAACTGATTCCGACCATACCTAGCAGATGGGCTGCGGGTAGAGATAATATTCACCTCAAATGAGTCTGAACTTTTAGTGATACAATTACCAGGACCACGAGACATTAAGATGAGTTCCTCAGGGTAGTATATTAGGGCCAAAACTGTTTCTGATGTAGGGCCACGTCAGTAAATTCTTCAACAGTGTTAATCACGGGAAAAAATTCTCTTTGCTGATGACAGCAATATTACAGTCACTGAGAAAACAGGAGAAAGTCTTGTACAGAAAGTAAATGAAACCTTTAAGGGGCTCCGGAAAGGCTCAAAATCATGAAAAGTTCAATTTTTACTTTTTTGCGTTTTCTGAATCTGCAGACTATTACCTTTTAATAGATATATAGTTCATTCAATTCCGAAGACTACAACTATTTTTAAATTTTTTTTTTGAAATGTGTTCTACATGGGCGTGACCCACTGTGGCGCTGTTAAACTGCTGTCAAATGGTGTTATTATTAACGTCCGTGTTCATCAGGTACATTTTAGTGATGTGAGATAAAGTATGTGTTGTGGCTAACCTGTGATGGTTCAATATATATCGCTGGTGTGATTGTCGATTGTTTCATGTTTATTTACTCTGTCGTTATCTCGAAAATATTCGTAATTAATTCTGTTTCTTGAGTCTCTGTTTTCTTGAAGTATAATAATGAGTAAAAGTAAAGTTATTAGAAATCCTCTGAAGGCTTTTAAGAAAAGGAAAAATGTTGGAAAGCCAAGGTACTTAGAAATATGGGAATGAAGATAGATTCTAACATGGTACGAGCGATGCTTGCTTTAGACAAGGAACGCCTTCGGGCTGCAGACAGGGCTGTAAAGAGTCTAGAAATACAAGCAAGAGTAAACAGGAGGAGGAACAAGAGGAAGCTGGAGGAGGAGTTTGCAGAGGATGAAGATAATCCATCCTATGGACCTGGAATGCACTAAAAAGTTAATCCAATCTTTGTCGCTCGATTCCCAAAACTTTTATTTTCTCATACTAATTACACGTTTTCTAAGGATCTTCCAAACATATTTGTTTCAAACTTTCAGTAAATGCTACACAGTACCTTCTGCATAACTTAACACAGCCTTTTTCCAAAAAACTGTATATTTTTGAATATATAAATAAAAAATTGCAAAAAAATGTTGTGAATTTTCATTACAATTGAAAAACATCATCTTTAATAACTGAACTAACATTTTGTAAAATCCCTGTGTTAAGTTGTAGCCCATATTCCAATAAATAATCTGTAAAAAGTTCAACTTCCTACCTCAAATACTTTGTGAGGAAAGATGTAATTTATAAGCGTTATTTTAACATTGCAAGTATAGGGCGTTCCGGAGCCCCTTAAAGAAGTTTACAGTTGTTCAATGCGCATTGAAGTCACAGTAAACATAAAGGATAGAAACGACATGTATTTCTCTTTGAAGTGGGGAAAATAACGCTCTTACATTAAATGTAGGTTGCACTTCTGTAGACTGTATAACTAACACGAGATTTCTAGGAATAAATATGGATTCTCAGCTGAAGCGGTGTGATCACACAGAGGGACTTGTAAACAGAATTCCATCATCATATTATGCCCTTGGAGCTTGTCATCAGTGTGTAATAGCCAGCATCTTTTAGTCACATACTGTTGATATGTACACTCAGTTCGTAGCTATGAAGTTCTTTTCTGGGAAACTAGTTCACAAAATATGAATGTTTCCAAAGTGCATAAAAATTCCATAGGAGTAATAAGCAAAAACTGTACTCTAGCTCATTGTAAGGATTGGTTACAAATACTAGGGATTTTTAACTACACTATGCGAGTACAAGTACCATTCAGCTGCGCACATCAAAAATACATTGATAATTACTGCTCAAACAGCTCTGACACAAGACGTAGACTGGACTTATATTTAGCAACATAAAACTTAAAACAGCATTTTCTACCAACTGACAAAGCTGTACAACGAATTTCTCAAGGAGATTAAAGAGATCACAGAAACAAAATGTATTAAAATGACATTTAAAAAGTGTCTGTTAAGTAACAAATTCTATACATGAAGGATTACTTAGATGACTCAGAGTGCGAGTTAGGTAAAAATGTAACGAAGAAAAATGCTAACAATAATATTAATAACATAACTATAATTTCACGTAACACAGTCACACTAATTTGGTCCTTTCTTTCTTTTGTTTGTTCTTTCTCTCCTTTTTTGAGGAAGCTTACTTCCAAAGCTATACAATATATAATGCTGACACCATATCCTCTTTCTGTGTGTTCAAAATCTCTTCATAGATTTACGCTGACTAAATTTTTCAAGCAAGCAAAAAGCACATGGGAAGTTGCGGGAGGTTAAGTCCGGGAGATTTGAAACACAGGATAAGACGGGCTAGTTTCGTATTTCACAAACGCATCGTTAGTCAGTAGCTACCGCTACTTGTGGGGAAGCTCTTTTGAGAGTGACCGTTGTGCAGAGGGGTTGCTGTTATTTTCGTGTTAGTTCTGGAAAAAATTCACATTTTCTGTCCGGGTAAGCAGACAGTTTTATTATGTGGTTACGTAATTTTAACGATTAGTTTTCACAATACTGATGCGGTTTTTTTACTACGAGCTTGACAAAAATGTTGGCATGAAACTAACCAAAAATGGCCACCGAATTCGCCATCTGCAGACAGAAGTCAGGATGGTTGATCTCTCAAGTAAAATAGGTACGGATGGACGATTGTTATTTAGGAGAGATAGACCACAATTAAATTTAGGTTAGGTGATAATGGAGGTTGAAATTATATTTTTAAGAAGGACTAAGTAACATGTATTTTTTAATCTTTGGTATTGGTATTGGTTATAACCCATTTCACAGCAAGTAAACCAGCTGGAAGAATGTTGGTTTTTATGGACGTAAGTCTCACATACGCTGTTTGGAAACATTTGAGTTTGCAGAAGAACAGAGACTATTTTAACCAATCCACCTACACATACATGCCACTGTCCGCTCCCGATAGCTGAGTAGTCAGCGCGACAGGGCCCGGGTTCGATTCCCGGCTGGGTTTTGTGTTGTCATAATCATCATCATTTCATCTCCATCGACGCGCAAGTCGCCGAAGTGGTGTCAAATCGAAAGACTTGCACCCGGAGAACGGTCTACCTGACGGGAGGCCCTAGTCACACGATATTTCTTTACTTTACATGCCACTGGTTACAGCCCCTGAACAGCTCATTTTTCAGATAATAGATTATTCTTTACAACGCTTGCAGCCCTTTCTTGATGAATAACCCAGCCAGGAAAATCAACCGTCTCCAATTTGGAAAATTGCCTCACTCAGCCTGGGCGTGGGCTAACAAATGGAAGAGCACACACAGACCAACCAGACACCTCAAAGTTCAGTGATTCCAGGCATATCAGAAGAGCAGAGTCATCTACACAAGTCAAAGTCCCACATTGACACAACTTCAGACTCCAGACTCACTAAACTTAAAAGACTTCGAAGGTTATGACTTGAAAACACCGAGCGAAGTGGCACAATGGGTAGCACACTAGACTCGCATTTGGGAGGACGACGGTTCAAAACCGCGTCCGGCAATCCTGATTTAGGTTTTCTGCGATTTCCCTAAATCGCTTCAGGCAAATGCCGGAATGGTTCCTTTGAAAGGGCGCCGCCTGCTTCCTTCCCCATCCTTCCCTAATCCGATGGGACCGATTACCTCGCTGTTTGGTCTCCTCCCCCAAATCAACCTGTAACCTTCCCCTCACTTATCGACCTTAATGACAGTGAAAAATTAAACCGCGTGTACCTAATGGAAATTTGGGAAAAGCAATCGTCACCGAAGTTAATCTGTCGGTAAAGAGGGAGGAAAGGGTTACATCTTAATGAAAGGAAAATTGCGAATGAAACTGGTGGAAATTAATTTTGAAAAGGGGTAAAGTTAATAAAGAAAGGAAATGTGCGGCCGTTACGTTAACAATTAACTAGCGGTAATTAGATATTTGAGATTAGGGGGAAATTACGGTCGCCAGTCCTAAGGACAATTACTATAGTAACTGAAAAAGAAAGGTTATTACACATATAATTAGCACTAGAAGCGTGGCAACTGAAGGTTGACACGTGTAGTGTGAAAACTGAAAGTTTGTCTGAAGTAATAAATTTCGCTACACTCTGATTTAATTTAGCAAAAGAATTAATAAAACCGGAAAATCGAAAGTTAATTTAGTGACTGAAGTTAATAGTGAGCTTTCTTTCTGAAGCACATCGAAATTCAGTAAAATACGGTTAGTCTTGGACTACCTCAACAATCATTTCAAAAGCTACTTGAATCTACGCAATTTAGAAATAAGAGATTTAACTTTGAACTTGAATTAAATGATTCTGAACAATTAACAATAGTAAAATTTAGTACGTACCAAGCTGAGCTGCAGTCACAGGTAACTAAAATATGGTAACAAAACTCGCACTCTTAATTTGTGCTTGTGCAATCTAAATATTGTAGCCAGCTATGAATACCTTAACTGAACTTTGAAATTAAAGCAGTGAAATCGAATGATGCTGGCGTTTGAATTTCAACGACACTCGGGCTCATTTCGGAAAAGGAAGGGACCCTGCTTGGCAATGCAATTGGGACAATGAGCAACAAAGGTTCATGCTAAGTTGCTGTAATTTTGTGATGCATCAATTTTAAAAGTTTGAAAAGCTGAGGTCTGCCATAAAGTTCCAAAACTTTACGTGCTTCCAGTCTTCCTTGTTGGCTGATTGAAGGTTTGAAGCCGTCGATCGAGGAGGTGGCGACAGTCACTCATTATCGGCCGTCGCTGTTGCAGAAGCTGGATGTTCTCGACACGGTCACCAGACGAAACGGGCTCTTGATGTGCGCCAGCTAATGCTTCCCGTCCGCGACACCATGTCAGAAACTATCATCGCAAGTCGAGCGCAATTACATGTTGCTCAACCCCGAAAGCGCGGCAACTCGCGGGAGCGTCACACAACACACCTGCTCCACTCGCTACTCCAGCCAGACCCTCTCTGCTCTGCCCGCGCTCCACGCGGCAGAGTTCACACTACCAAAGATCCTAAACACTTTGGTTCTCCACACGACCTATCGATGTATTCGTTCTATAGCATAGTTTTCCCTAGGCCAGACCCAGCGTCTAAATACAAATAATCTTTACACAACAAACCAATTATACATCGACATAAATGCATATATATACAAATAGTAAAACAATTACAATATACAAAGACACAGATACGTCATATATTCAGGTAACAAAATAAGGAAAAAAAATTATAGTACAATAGATGGAAATACGAGGATATGCATTTCCGGCGTTACAAACCAACCAACCAACTTGAAAACTGACTCCTAAGTCAACACCTACAAAACTTTTGCAAGAAATATCACCCGTTTCTCCTACTCAAAGAGCAACGAATTTTAAGAGGAAGGCAACTATATTCAAATCTGTCGAAAATGTCGAAACTGTAAAGAAAAACAATAAAGAAAGGAAAGAAAACAGGAAAACAGATCAACAAAAAAAATTGGAAGTGAAGAGAAAAGGGAAGCGAAGAAGCTGAAATTCAAAAATATTGCAAATAACTCACCGTGTTCAGGACATTGAAGACATTGTAGAGGATTATGGCTCAAAAGGTTCAAATGGCTCTGAGCACAATGGGGCTTAACTTCTGAGATAATCAGTCCCATAGAACTTGACTCTACTTAAACCTAATGTCATTCTTCATGCTTTCCCGGCGATCTGTTGACATCATGGATATTCGGGAATCGGGCCGGATGTTCGCGTCGTTCTCGCACGATATTCAAGATGTCTACTTAAACCTAACTAACCTAAGGACATCACACACATCCATTCCCGAGGCAGGATTCGAACCTGCGACCGTAGCGGTCGCGCGGTTCCATACTGTAGCGCCTAGAACCGCTCGGCCACTCAGGCCGGCAGAAGATTATGGAAAATAGATTTGATGAATCAAGTGAAGATGAATGTGTTGGGTGTGGTGAAACCTTTTACGAAAGTTATAGAAAATCTTCTTTTTTATACCTGTGATTCACAGTCATGTAGAACTTTATAAAAAACATCATATTTACGCCAGTGACTGTAACACTTTCTTTATTTCACGATTGCAATCATGAAATAAAGAGCTACAGTCACTGGCGTAAATATGATGTCTTTTTATAAGAAAACGATTGGATTCAGAGTGTGTCCTGGCCACAATGGTCTGATGAATGTTGTTCTACATGTGGTAATAAGTGTAACTGCTGTGACGAGAGAAAGACAGCCTGACGCTTAAACAAAAACAAAGATGCATTCGAAAGCCACCGTTAAAGCAAAGTTTTATAGTGAACTGATGAAATACTTAATCGTATGATTCTGTACTCACTACAACAGGAAAAATCGGAAATTTGTGGTAAGGTGTTTTGGGAGCAACCTGCTGAGCTCATCGGTCCCTAAGCTTACGCACTACTTAAGGGGAGTCGTACAGCCCAAAAGACAAAATTTGACATTTTTACTTTCATGCAAATTCTGATAATGTGGATGTTTATGATTAATTTGATGTTGGTTTCATTGAAATATTCGATTATTTACTATTTTAAATAAATATTTGAAAATAGTCATGCAATGACATTTCCGAGAATTTTGTTTTCCATCATTTCGCATATTGGCATTTTTCTCTGGAACTATATAGTCTAGAAGGCTGTGATTAATTTTGTTTTGTAGAGAACTGCCCGTTTCATAAGTTGCCTACACTGGCGGTACCTCGCAGTACACTCTTTGAACTGTACATTTGTTTGTGTTTGACAACAACAGTTATCCACTAGCCACGTTTTAGTTTCTGTGTTTCCTGTGATAGTTTTCGTCATGACTAAACCAAAAGAAATATTTAAAAAATACGAAACAAAAGAAACAGATACTACAGAACAAATATAGCAGCAGTAAAAAGAGTGGTTAGCGCCGTAGGGCGTGATAATTTGGTTCTAAATAGCGACAGTCCTGCTACTCCTCCGAGTGCTTCCAAGAAAAAACTGCTGGGTAATGATGTAAAATACAACGCAGCTTCAGACAGTGAAACAAACTGCAATATCATTATTAGTCTCCATATACTTCTTTCAGCTTTGTGTGAAACAGTGTGTTGTCGTATAAGTGGAGGGGAAATGGAAATTTCTGGAAAGCTATCTCAACGCAATGCTCTAGTGTGCACTTTACAAATAATGTGTTTGAACTGTAAAAGTGAAAAGACTGTCAAGACTTCAGAAGTAAGTGTAAGGGAAGGACTTTTTGACACTAATCTAAGATACTTCTATGGATTCAGATGCATAGCAAAAGGCCATTGCGATGGTAAGGTTCTTTGTGTATTGGTGAACGTCCCTAGTCCCCCGTACAAAATCTATCGAATACAACTCCATAGTAAGAAGTAGTGTCAAGGTGTGTGCTATGGAGTCAATGACTACAGCAGCAAAGCAGGCTGTAGCAGAAAATGGTAGTTCTGACATAGCAATATCATTCGACAGATCCCGGCAAAAAAGAAGTTTCCAGTCAAAGAATTCATGTGCATATATTATCAGCATCGACGATGGGAAAGTGTTGGATGTTGATGTGTTGACCATGTACTGTCAGGGCTGTAGGCAGGCAGGCAAGAGTACTGAAAAGCAAACTAAGCATGAAATGAATTTTCAGAGAAACTACGACAAGGCGCCCTAGAACGCGCGGCTCACTACAACATACTACATAATTTTATCACGCTTTTTTTATTAATATGTAGCCATTTTATGTGGTTCGTCTCGCCCAGTACTCTGGTTCATTTCACCCATATCCCTATGAGTGAGGTGCGTCACTAAGGTATATTTTCATATTATCATATATCTGGTATTGTAAGTGACATTGTCTCAGTAACATATTGTACTCATGTTTATGTGCCACTCGAAACTAACAAACTGCCAGAAGTCAGAAAAAGAAAACACACAAATTCTATGCTGAAGAAAAAAAGTGGTCCACCACTCCCGGACCTATCCTACACTCAGTGGAAACCAAACATCATCACAATGGTCCTGAATTCAGCTAATAGTTTCTCTGTGTGTAGTGTTAGATTACGGAAAACGTGTGTACAGTGTGCGTAGTGACCGGAAGAGACAAATGGATGAACGGTGTAGCACTAGCCCGTTACGTTATTGATGCGCAAGAGAATAGTAATTAAGCGAGTCTTAAAATTTTGTTGAAAGCGCTTGGGACAATGCTAAGTGGAGCACGCCAATTGAATTCGCAGCGATGTACGTAATCAATGTCAGCACTCGCAAGAAGCGAAATACAAACAAGCAGAGAGTTCACTGCTCGGGACTGTGTAATGGAGAACATCGGGAACACCTGAGTCAGTCAGCACTCAGGCTACAGTGCAGAGCAGACACAATACTCCTCTGTAGCGGGACTACGTGTAGTAGCTTCCCCTTTGAATGTTATGAAAGACTGTGCTGCTAAACTTCTGCGTTATTTGATACTCAAACAGCTGAGTAAAACTGAACGTACTCAGGCAGTTTTCTCTTTACTTGTTGTTGTTGTTGCTGTGGTCTTCAAACAAAAAATGGTTCAAATGGCTCTGAGCACTATGGGACTCAACTGCTGTGGTCATAAGTCCCCTAGAACTTAGAACTACTTAAACCTAACTAACCTAAGGACAGCACACAACACCCAGCCATCACGAGGCAGAGAAAATCCCTGACCCCGCCGGGAATCGAACCCGGGAACCCGGGTGTGGTCTTCAGTCCTGACCCTGGTTTGATGCAGCTCTCCATGCTACTCTATCCTGTGCAAGCTTCTTCATCTCCCAGTACCTACTGCAGCCTACATCCTTCTGAATCTGCTTAGTGTATTCATCTCTTGGTCTCCCCCTACGATTTTTACCCTCCACGCTGCCATCCAATACTAAATTGGTGATCCCTTGATGCCTCAGAACATGTCCTACCGACCGATCCCTTCTTCTAGTAAAGTTGTGCCACAAACTCCTCTTCTCCCCAATTCTGTTCAATACCTTCTCATTAGTTATGTGATCTACCCATCTAATCTTCAGCATTCTTCTGTAGCACCGCATTTCAAAAGCTTCTATTCTCTTCTTGTCCAAACTATTTATCGTCCATGTTTCACTTCCATATATGGCTACGCTCTATACTAATACTTTCAAGCAGGCCTTCCTGACACTTAAATCTACATTCGATGTTAACAAATTTCTCTTCTTCAGAAATGCTTTCCTTGCCATTGCCAGTCTACATTTTTTATCCTCCTTACTTCGACCATCATCAGTTATTTTGCTCCCCAAATAGCTAAACTCCTTTACTACTTTAAGTGTCTCATTTCCTAATCTAATTCCCTCAGCATCACCCTACTTAATTCGAGTACATTCCATTATCCTCGTTTTGCTTTTGTTGATGTTCATCTAATATCCTCCCTTCAACACACCATCCATTCCAGAATGAGATTTTCACTCTGCAGCGGAGTGTGCGCTGATATGAAACTTCCTGGCAGGTTAAAACTGTGTGCCCGACCGAGACTCGAACTCGGGCCCTTTGCCTTTCGCGGGCAGGTGCTCTACCAACTGAGCTACCGAAGCACGATACACGTCCGGTACTCACAGCTTTACTTCTGCCAGTATCTCGTCTCCTACCTTCCAAACATTACAGAAGCTCTCCTGCTTCTAGGAGAATGATCGTAAAACTCTCGAAACTAAATGAACGATGGCTGAACTACGTCTCATTAGCACCTCGGTGTAGCAAAATACCACAACTGTACACTTTCGCTCAACTATCCTACACGTGCATAGGAGGCCACACCTGGTGGGCTCCTACATTATTAATAGTAGGTCGCCTAGTGCAAGTCCTTTTAGTTGACGTCACATCGACGATATGAGTGCCAATGAGAATGAAATGACGATGAAAGCAATACAACACCCAATCCCAAAGCGGAGAAAATCCCTGACCCGGAGGGGAATCGGACCGGGACCCCTCGTATGGCTTTCTGGCATACTAATAATTCAGGTATGGGTGCGGAACATTATTAAATAACTTCGTTGTAAGTAGCGTTGTACAATAGACATAAACAAAATGGCATAGCACAGTTTTTAAACAGAGTGGTCTAGCATTCGTGAGCATGGAAGATCCAGTTTTCATCTGACCATCCTGATTTAGGCGATCTATGATTTTCCTTCATCACATTAAGCAAATGCCGGGATGGTTCCTACTTTAACCCTCGAGGGTGGGCGCCTGTGTGTAAAGTGCGACACCACAAATAACATCGTCTCCTACCGTTCGATTGTTGTTTTACAACTGCGAGTCTGTACTTACTCCTTCACTATTGCTTCAGCTAACACAGTGCTAAGTTGTGTTGGCATTCGTCCAAGTGAGCAGCAATAATATAAACTAAACGACGAACTAGGTGAGAAAGAGTTTACGAACCGTGCAAGAAAATGTCCCAGATTCCGAACTCACCATGAGGCAAGCAGTCTACGAGATAATTAGCAATCGAATAAGCGTTTGGGTCGGATCTTATGTAACTGAGCTGTTTGGTGTTCCGAGTGGGTTATTACTGTTGTGTAACACTTGTACGCTGCAACAGAGTGATGCAATGAGAGTTTGTTTTCTTATTCTTTAATTTAAACAGTGACGTAGTTCGTATAATATAACTTAATATCATCGCTGTTTAACTAAACTAAGATTAAATGTGATTTTCCTCATACATGTTTCCTTTGGTAATGGCAGCTATCATTACATGTGAACAAAGTATGTCATGCTTCCGCTCGTGTTGTGGAAATGAGTGTGGGCTAACTAAATATCCCATCCTCGTCAAAATCAGCCTGCAAGTATTTAAATGCCGGTATGTATGAATTACGCTATTATTGCCATGACCCGTCCAATATTCTTGTAAAAGTGGTCTGGGGTTGACTACTACTACTATTACAACTGCTATTACTATAGTGCTCCGATGCACTTTCACTGCCGTCACGGACTGGAGAGAGTTTGATGTTCTGATAACCAGTCTATACCTACCCCTGTCATAAATATCGTTGCGGTCAATTTCTAGTTGCCCAAGTTCTTACCTATCTAGTGTTTACAACTAAGTGTCAGTCGTTTTTCCTATTGAGGCGAGTGCTGTAGATTCTTAATGTGAGTCTCTAGCTGTCTGTATTGACTACATGACTGTAGACAGTTATCTTCCTCCTTCTCATAGCTTTCGATGTGTCTCTTTATGAATACACCATCGTATTTTATTTTTTTATAACGTCCAGAATCTGTCTATCCTTCGGTTCTAATTTCTAGAGCTCTCCCTTTTGGATCATGTCCAGGCATTCTCAAGCAACACTAAGATCCTGTTTCAGGTTGGGGGATTTAGATCTGTGAGAATTCTTACAGAAATGGTAGATTCTAGTGAATCATATAAGATAAACATTGTTTACCGATATTGTACCGAAAGTACTTTAAATTATCCTTTTCCATGTCCCACAAGACTGTACAGCCCACTAAAAGACATTCAATTCCGCGAAATAGATGAAGCTTGGGCGGCGACGTTTAGTGTTCATAGAGGTCGAGAAGGCGTACGACACAATGAAACTGAAGTCCTGAGTAGGCTTGAAAAAACATGTGTTGGAAGTATATGCAGCCTACACAAGTTTGCAAAGAGAGTAATCAAAGTGGGGTATAATATCTCACCACAGCCTTCCAAACTTACGAAACGATTATAGCAGGGACACGGATTGTCTGCTATATTGTTTAAAATTCACATTCTGAAAGCTTTAGACTTTTTGAATAGGAAATGTGCAGGAATGGGCATTCAAATTGCTAAGGATCAATATTTGAACATCTCGTTCTTCATAGGTAATCAAGTAGTGCTTGCTAGAAAAGAGGTTGATGTCTCTTTTGTACTACGAAAATTTTTAAAAGAATATGATGAGTTTGAAAGTAAATTTTCTAATCACAGTATAACAACGCAGTGGAGAAAATGTAGGAAGCATAATGACAGATGTCCAGCACATCAAGGCATATAAAAACTTTAAACATGTAGGTAGCACCCAATGGGAAGACGAAAAAAGTAACTGGGAAATGCAGTAACGAATAGCCCTCTGGGAAACAGCAATCCAGAAGCTAAGTCCTTTGTTATAGTCTTCTAAGAGAAGTCTACATCTACATCTACATCTACATGACTACTCTGCAATTCACATTTAAGTGCTTGGCAGAGGGTTCATCGAACCACAATCATACTATCTCTCTACCATTCCACTCCCGAACAGCGCGCGGGAAAAACGAACACCTAAACCTTTCTGTTCGAGCTCTGATTTCTCTTATTTTATTTTGATGATCAGTCCTACCTATGTACGTTGGGCATTCGAAAGAGAAAATTGGTGACTGAAATTTCGTAAATACACTCCTGGAAATTGAAATAAGAACACCGTGAATTCATTGTCCCAGGAAGGGGAAACTTTATTGACACATTACTGGGGTCAGATACATCACATGATCACACTGACAGAACCACAGGCACATAGACACAGGCAACAGAGCATGCACAATGTCGGCACTAGTACAGTGTATATCCACCTTTCGCAGCAATGCAGGCTGCTATTCTCCCATGGAGACGATCGTAGAGATGCTGGATGTAGTCCTGTGGAACGGCTTGCCATGCCATTTCCACCTGGCGCCTCAGTTGGACCAGCGTTCGTGCTGGACGTGCAGACCGCGTGAGACGACGCTTCATCCAGTCCCAAACATGCTCAATGGGGGACAGATCCGGAGATCTTGCTGGCCAGGGTAGTTGACTTACACCTTCTAGAGCACGTTGGGTGGCACGGGATACATGCGGACGTGCATTGTCCTGTTGGAACAGCAAGTTCCCTTGCCGGTCTAGGAATGGTAGAACGATGGGTTCGATGACGGTTTGGATGTACCGTGCACTATTCAGTGTCCCCTCGACGATCACCAGTGGTGTACGGCCAGTGTAGGAGATCGCTCCCCACACCATGATGCCGGGTGTTGGCCCTGTGTGCCTCGGTCGTATGCAGTCCTGATTGTGGCGCTCACCTGCACGGCGCGAAACACGCATACGACCATCATTGGCACCAAGGCAAAAGCGACTCTCATCGCTGAAGACGACACGTCTCCATTCGTCCCTCCATTCACGCCTGTCGCGACACCACTGGAGGCGGGCTGCACGATGTTGGGGCGTGAGCGGAAGACGGCCTAACAGTGTGCGGGACCGTAGCCCAGCTTCATGGAGACGGTTGCGAATGGTCCTCGCCGATACCCCAGGAGCAACAGTGTCCCTAATTTGCTGGGAAGTGGCGGTGCGGTCCCCTACGGCACTGCGTAGGATCCTACGGTCTTGGCGTGCATCCGTGCGTCGCTGCGGTCCGGTCCCAGGTCGACGGGCACGTGCACCTTCCGCCGACCACTGGCGACAACATCGATGTACTGTGGAGACCTCACGCCCCACGTGTTGAGCAATTCGGCGGTACGTCCACCCGGCCTCCCGCCTGCCCACTATACGCCCTCGCTCAAAGTCCGTCAACTGCACATACGGTTCACGTCCACGCTGTCGCGGCATGCTACCAGTGTTAAAGACTGCGATGGAGCTCCGTATGCCACGGCAAACTGCCTGACACTGACGGCGGCGGTGCACAAATGCTGCGCAGCTAGCGCCATTCGACGGCCAACACCGCGGTTCCTGGTGTGTCCGCTGTGCCGTGCGTGTGATCATTGCTTGTACAGCCCCCTCGCAGTGTCCGGAGCAAGTATGGTGGGTCTGCCACACCGGTGTCAATGTGTTCTTTTTTCCATTTCCAGGAGTGTAGATCTCGCCGCGACGAAAAACGTCTTTGCCTCCATCCCAATTCGCGTACCATATCTGCCACACTCTCTCCCCTGTTACGTGATAATACAAAACGAGCTGCCCTTTTTTGCACCCTTTTGATGTCCTCCGTCAATCCCACCTGGTAAGGATCCCACACCGCGCAGCAATATTCTAACAGAGGTCGAACGAGTGTAGTGTAAGCTGTCTCTTTAGTGGACTTGTTGCATCTTCTAAGTGTCCTGCCAATGAAACGCAACCTTTGGCTCGCCTTCCCCACAATGTTATCTATGTGGTCTTTCCAACTGAAGTTCTTCGTAATTTTAATACCCAGGTACTTAGTAGAATTGACAGCCTTGAGAATTGTACTCTTTATCGAGTAATCGAATTCCAACGGATTTCTTTTGGAACTCATGTGGATCACCTCACACTTTTCGTTATTTAGCGTCAACTGCCACCTGCCACACCATACAGCAATCTTTTCTAAATCGCTTTGCAACTGATACTGGTCTTCGGATGACCTTATTGGACGGTAAATTACAGCATCATCTGCGAAGACAACTACTCAGATTGTCACGCAGGTCATTTATATAGATCAGGAACAGCAGAGGTCCCAGGACGCTTCCCCGGGGAACACCTGATATCACTTCACTTTTACTCGATGATTTGCCGTCTATTACTACGAACTGCGACCTTCCTGACAGGAAATCACGAATCCAGTCGCACAACTGAGACGATACCCCGTAGGCCCGCAGCTTGATTAGAAGTCGCTTGTGAGGAACGGTGTAAAAAGCTTTCCGGAAGTCTAGAAATACGGAATCAACTTGACATCCCCTGTCGATACCGGCCATTACTTCGTGCGAATAAAGAGCTAGCTGCGTTGCACAAGAACGATGTTTTCTTAAACCATGCTGATTACGTATCAATAGATCGTATCCTTCGAGGTGATTCATAATGTCTGAATACAGTATATGTTCCTAAACCCTACTGCAAACCGACGTCAATGATATAGGTCTGTAGTTCGATGGATTACTCCTACTACCCTTCTTAAACACTGGTGCGACCTGCGCAATTTTCCAATCTGTAGGTACAGATCTATCGGTGAGCGAGCGGTTGTATATGATTGCTAAGTAGGGAGCTATTCTATCAGCGTAATCTGAAAGGAACCTAATCGGTATACAATCTGGACCTGAAGACTTGCCCGTATCAAGCGATTTGAGTTGCTTCGCAACCCCTAAGGTATCTACTTCTAAGAAACTCATGCTAGCAGCTGTTCGTGTTTCAAATTCTGGAATATTCCATTCGTCTTCCCTGGTGAAGGAATTTCGGAAAACCGCGTTCAATAACTCCGCTTTAGCGGTACAGTCGTCGGTAACAGTACCATCGGCACTGCGCAGCGAAGGTAGTGACTGCGTCTTGCCGCTTGTGTACTTTACATACGACCAGAATTTCTTCGGATTTTCTACCAAATTTCGAGACCGTGTTTCGTTGTGGAACCTATTAAAGGCATCTCGCATTGAAGTCCGTGCCAAATTTCGCGCGTCTGTAAATTTTAGCCAATCTTCGGGATTGCAGTCTGAAAATAAAGACCTCTGTAGAGGTATTGCAGAAAAAGACAACTCGTCTGGTACGGACATATAACGCAAGCGATAGTTGACAGATGGCCAGAGAAGACCTTGATGTACCATCATCAGGGAAGAAAGAGAAGAGGGAGGTGGAAAGTTGCCTACTTAAATGGGGCAAAGGAGACCATGAAATAAAAGATAAGTAGAAAAAGATGAGGAAGCATGGGAAGATACAAATCGATGGCGACTGATATTTGGGATGCCGCATCAACTGTAAGAACCACAGAGGAAGGAGTAGGTGGCTACATTGTTTTAGTAGAACCAACATGTCGCTACGTAGTTCAAAAAATATATAAAGTTTCGTAGACGGTTATAGTAGCCCCCACGAACTCCGTAAACATCTCACGTTTTTGAAGTGAGTTTTATGACCCATACATACATACATATACA
Organism: Schistocerca nitens; assembly: GCF_023898315.1. Lineage (NCBI taxonomy): Eukaryota > Metazoa > Arthropoda > Insecta > Orthoptera > Acrididae > Schistocerca > Schistocerca nitens. The sequence continues at coordinate 982,152,333 of NC_064617.1, read as the reverse complement.
TACATGAATACATACACTCCTGGAAATTGAAATAAGAACACCGTGAATTCATTGTCCCAGGAAGGGGAAACTTTATTGACACATTCCTGGGGTCAGATACATCACATGATCACACTGACAGAACCACAGGCACATAGGCACAGGCAACAGAGCATGCACAATGTCGGCACTAGTACAGTGTATATCCACCTTTCGCAGCAATGCAGGCTGCTATTCTCCCATGGAGACGATCGTAGAGATGCTGGATGTAGTCCTGTGGAACGGCTTGCCATGCCATTTCCACCTGGCGCCTCAGTTGGACCAGCGTTCGTGCTGGACGTGCAGACCGCGTGAGACGACGCTTCATCCAGTCCCAAACATGCTCAATGGGGGACAGATCCGGAGATCTTGCTGGCCAGGGTAGTTGACTTACACCTTCTACAGCACGTTGGGTGGCACGGGATACATGCGGACGTGCATTGTCCTGTTGGAACAGCAAGTTCCCTTGCCGGTCTAGGAATGGTAGAACGATGGGTTCGATGACGGTTTGGATGTACCGTGCACTATTCAGTGTCCCCTCGACGATCACCAGTGGTGTACGGCCAGTGTAGGAGATCGCTCCCCACACCATGATGCCGGGTGTTGGCCCTGTGTGCCTCGGTCGTATGCAGTCCTGATTGTGACGCTCACCTGCACGGCGCCAAACACCCATACGACCATCATTGGCACCAAGGCAGAAGCGACTCTCATCGCTGAAGACGACACGTCTCCATTCGTCCCTCCATTCACGCCTGTCGCGACACCACTGGAGGCGGGCTGCACGATGTTGGGGCGTGAGCGGAAGACGGCCTAACGGTGTGCGGGACCGTAGCCCAGCTTCATGGAGACGGTTGCGAATGGTCCTCGCCGATACCCCAGGAGCAACAGTGTCCCTAATTTGCTGGGAAGTGGCGGTGCGGTCCCCTACGGCACTGTGTAGGATCCTACGGTCTTGGCGTGCATCCGTGCGTCGCTGCGGTCCGGTTCCAGGTCGACGGGCACGTGCACCTTCCGCCGACCACTGGCGACAACATCGATGTACTGTGGAGACCTCACGCCCCACGTGTTGAGCAATTCGGCGGTACGTCCACCCGGCCTCCCGCATGCCCACTATACGCCCTCGCTCAAAGTCCGTCAACTGCACATACGGTTCACGTCCACGCTGTCGCGGCATGCTACCAGTGTTAAAGACTGCGATGGAGCTCCGTATGCCACGGCAAACTGGCTGACACTGACGGCGGCGGTGCACAAATGCTGCGCAGCTAGCGCCATTCGACGGCCAACACCGCGGTTCCTGGTGTGTCCGCTGTGCCGTGCTTGTGATCATTGCTTGTACAGCCCTCTCGCAGTGTCCGGAGCAAGTATGGTGGGTCTGACACACCGGTGTCAATGTATTCTTTTTTCCATTTCCAGGAGTGTATATTAATCCTTGTTCCATAGATCCTGAGTACGACACTTCGTAATGATCTGGAATGTGTCACTTTAACATAAGTTTTCTTTACACAAAATAATTAATTATTTTTTTTTCAGTTTCTACCTCATATCTAAGAATTCACCTATTGAGTAGAAGAAGTTGTCAATCAGAAATTCTTTTAATTTGCTTTTAAATGTTGGTTGGCTATTTGTCAGACTTTTAATACTATTTGCAAATGACAAAAGATTTTTGTGGCAGCATAATTTACCCCTTTCCGTATCAAAGTGAGATTTAATCGAGAATAGTGAATATCATCCTTTCTTCTAGTGTTATAGGTATGCAATTCGCTGCTTTATTTTTGAATTGGTGTAGGCTCTTAATGACAAATTTCATAACTAAATATATGTATTGTGAAGATACTGTGAATATACCAAGTTTCTTAAATACATGTCTGCAAGGTGATCTTGAGTAGGTTCCAGCTATTATTCTGATTACACGCTTTTGTGCAATGAATACTTTCTGTCTTGATGACAAATTGTCCCAAAATATGATGTCATATGCAAGCAGTGAATGAAAGTAGGCATAGTAGGCTAATTTACTGATATGTTTATCACCAAAATTTGCAATAACCATATAGCATAAGTAACTGAACATAACCATTTCAGCAGATCATCAATGTGTTTCTTCCAATTCAATTTCTCATCAATGCACACACACAGAAATTTTGAGTACTCTACCTTAGCAACAGACTTCCTTTCATAGCCTATATTTATGAATGGTGTTATGCCATTTACTGTATAGAATTGTACAAACTGCATTTTCTGAAAATTTAGTTGAGAGTCCATGTGCAGAGAACCACTTAATAATTTGTAATTTCCTCAGCTGATTCTTGCTTCCTGAGCGTGATTACTATACTTGTATCATCAGCAAAAAGAACTAACTTTGCATCTTCATGAATATAGAGTGGCAAGTCGTTAATATATATTAGGAATAATAAGGTATCCAAGACTGAACCCTGTGGGACACCATTCTTGATACCAGCCCAGTTAGAGGACTGATGGTTTTTGTAGACTATCTGTACTGTTAGTTTCATCCTTCTGCATTCTTCCAGTTAAGCATGAATTAAACCATTTGTGCACTGTCCCACTCATACCACAGTACTTCAGCTTATCTAGAATAATTTCGTGATTCACACAATCAAAAGCCTTTGAGAGGTCACAAAATATCCCAGTGGCTGATGTTCGGTTATTCATTGCGTTTAATATTTGATCAGTGAAAGCATATATAGAATTTTCTGCTGAAAAGCCTTTCGGCAAACCAAACTGACATTTTGTTAGTACTTCATTTTTACAAATATGTGATGCTACTCTTGAATACAGTACTTTTTCAAGAATTTTGGATAAAGCTGTCAGAAGTGAGATTGGTCAGTAGTTGTTAGCATCAGATCTATCCCCTTTTTTATGCAGTGGTTTAACAAGAGCATATTTCAGTCTCTCTGGAAAAATTCCCTGTTTCAGTGAGCTACTACATATGTGGCTGAGAATCCTACTTATTTGTTGGGCACAAGCTTTTAGTACTCTGTTGGAAATGCCATCAATTCCATGTGAGCTTTTATTTTTGAGTGAATTTATTATTATCCTAATTTCAGTAGGAGAGGTGGGATGAATTTCAATTTTATCAAATTGCATAGGTACTGCTTCTTCCAGATAATGCCTTGCATTTTCTAATGAATAGCTGGAACCTATTTTCTCTACAACACTTAAAAAATGATTATTAAAAATGTTTTCTACTTCTGACTTCTTGTTAACAAACTATTCATTGTGTCTGATAGAAATACAGTCTTCCTGTGCTCTTCGTTGCCCTGTTCCCCCTTTCACAATATTCCAAATTGTTTTAATTTTATTATCAAATGTGCTAATCTCAGACATAATGCACATACTTCTGGACTTTTTAATAACTTTTCTTAATACAGTGCTGTCGTTTTTATAGTAATTGAGTGTTTCTGGATTATTATTCCTCCTAGCTACACGATACATTTCTCTTTTCTGTCTACAAGATACTTTTATCCCTTTAGTAAACCATGGATTTTATCATGGTTTCTTACAATTATGTTTCATTATTTTCTTAGGGAAACTGTTTTCAAATACACTCACAAAGGTATCATTAAATGGGTTAAATTTTAAATTATCATCATGTACACCTCATCTCAGTCTAACTGTTGCAAGCGTTCCCTAAAATTTTGAAGTGTTAAATCGTTAATGGAATGCTCTATTTTGGAGGACTATTTTGCATTACTGTATGGAGCTATATCATATACTGTAACTAGATGTGCATCGTGATCAGACAGACCTTTCTCAATAGGAAAAGTTTTTATTATTGAATTTATTTTGCTCTATGTAAGCATTATCCATGAGTGTGCTGCTTTCCTGTACCGCCTGTGTAGGAAAATTAATAACTGACGTCAAATTGAAAGAACCAAGTAATACTTCAAGGTCAAGCTCTCTATCTGACTCTTTCAGAAAATCTACGTTGAAATCCCCACAAAGAATAATTTCCTTTCCTTTGTCTGATAGGTAGCATAACAAAGAACCCAAGTTTTTCAAAAATAGTTGAAAATTTCCTGTACGGTAGAGTGTTTGAATTATTTTCATTCGGTATGCTGTGTCTCATTTCAGTATCAATTGTTTCACGATATATTTTGAGGGGAGAATGCTTAGTCCTGGCTCAATGTGCAGCATCATCCGTATGAAATTACGGGAGAACATGTTCTCGATAAGAGGAATGAGACATGAGAAGTGATAAATGAGTTCAGAAATAAATTTCAGCCACTAATACAAAATACGATCAAGGGGATTGCCGCAGTGGTAACACCGGTTCCCGTCATATCACCGAAGTTAAGCGCTGGCTGGCTGGCCTAGCACTTGGATCGGTGACCATCCGGTCTGCCGAGCGCTGTTGGCAAGCGGGATGCACTCAGCCATTGCGAGGCAAACTGAGGAGCTACCTGATTAGCAAGCAGTGGCTCCGGTCTCGGAAACTGACATAGGGCCGGGAAAGCGGTGAGCTGACCATATGCCCCTCCATATTCGCATCCAGTGACGCCTATGGGCAGAGGTTGACACGGCGGCCGGTCGGTACCGTTGGCCTTCATGGCCTCTTCGGGAGGAGTTTGGTTTCAGTTAAGTTTTAATACCAAATACAATATTCAAAAAATCCGAGAGGAGGAATTATGGTAGGAAAAGACATAGAAACACGGGAAAATTCCAGCTGATTACGCCAATATCAGAAATGATGAAGATGAGACACAGATTCCAAAATCAGATATTTCATTATAAGGCATCCTCATGAGCAGATATAGAGCCAATCACCGTTTCGTAATAAAGAGTAGACTGTTGTTTAACAGAATCTCCATAAAGAATCAGTGCAGAAAGGAGTAAGAGACTGAAGTAATGAGGAATGAATTATATGTCCCGAAGGGTCTAGGTATTGCGATAGTGAATATTACAGTAAGCAGTTCAGTGCAAGAGGAGTAGACATCTCTAACAAGGAGAGGCCGCCAATTGTGAAATTCAGATTCGATTCATACTGCGCATAATAAAAGCTCATGGCCAGAGGTGTAATGTGGCAAAGCACCAAGATGCACTTCTCAGCCGTTGTTGAGAAAATCGACAGTTAAAAGAAACCGTTGCGGTGAAATACTCTCTACGATTAATAATTTTCTACAGCGTCGTGGTGCAGCGGTAAGCGCTCGGGTTCGTAATCCGAAGTTCGCCGGATCGAATCTCGCGCCTTGCAAATATTTTTTTTAGTATTTGTTTTTTGTAATTCAAATATATATATATAATTCCCGACAATCAGTTGCAACAGTTATGCATATAATAAGTTGTTGAAAGTCGTTTGTCGTGGAAAAACTGGCGACTTCGAACATCATTATGTTTTCCGCAAACAAAGTTGTATTTCACAAATGTTATTAATTGTCTTCATAATGTTAACCACGTATAGCTAACGGAAGACGTAGAAACGATATTCCGAAACGAATACGTATAGCGTAAGTCAAACGTTCCAATTAGAATAGAGACCCCACCAACACAAATTTGCTGTGGCAGGTATGAAATTTAAACTTCGTTACTCGCTCGTTACACTTGAAGGACAGATGTTGAATGGGCCGAAACGAGCCGCCTTATAACAGCGTAGTTGCCTGCTAACTTCGAAAGAAGATAGATGCGGCCCCTAGCGCAACTTATAACGTCGTCGAAAATCTGTGTGGACGGGAGAGCTTTGGTACACCCTGTTAAAAAAACGGAAAAATGGAGGCGATACAATTGGAGAGCGATCCGCCTTCACCAATATGCATAAGCAATTCATTAATAGTTTATATATATATGTATTACAAAAAACTAATAATAAAAAAAATTGCATGGCGCGAGATTCGATCCGGCGACCTTCGGATTACGAACCCGAGCGCTTACCGCTGCGCTACGACGCTGTAGAAAATTATTAATCGTAGAGAGTATTTCACCGCAACGGTTTCTTTTAACTGCCGATTTTCTCGACAACGGCTGAGAAGTGCATCTTGGTGCTTTGCCACATTACACCTCTGGCCATGAGCTTTTACTATGCGCAGTATGAATCGAATCTGAATTTCACAAATGGCGGCCTCCCCTTGTAAGTTACAGAAGCTGGGAAAATAAGTATGTGTATAGGCAAGATAACTGCGAAGAGACAATATGTTAAAAAGAAATACTTCAATTGGTCCACGAAAGAAAGAAGTACAAAAGAGTTACGGGAAAGTAAGAAACACGGGAACATAATGCGCTTAGACTGAAATCAACAAGAAGCTCAGGGAAGCTAAAGCATAGCTGCATGAAAAATGTGAAGAAATAGGAGGAGATATGGTCGTCGTTAGAACTGGTTCAGCACACAGAATGTCAAAACAACCTTCGATGTAATTAAATGCAAAGGAACACAATTTTAATCTGCCAGGAAGTTTCATATCAGCGCACACTCCGCTGCAGAGTGAAAATTTCATTCTAGAATAGTTTAAGAATATTTTACCTGAGACAAGAACGTGTTTCACTGTTTTTGAACTGCATGTAGTAGCCACGTACCGATAAATGAATACTATTGTCTACAGACATAGCAGTTCACAACAGTCTTCACCTCAGCTCGACGTATCCTGTTACTTTTTCTGTCTCACGCAGTACAAAGCCTATCCCGCAATTCCGAAAATAGAAATTAATATTATCAGTCAATAAAGAATTTTGGTACATAGCAGATAACACAGAATTCTAAGATTCTCTGCTGTGTCAATCATTAGGTGGTGTTCAACAGGCTTGGAGATGAAATGTAGCAAGAAAAAACTGCGACACGACGACACGTCCCAAGTGCACTTGAGTTACAGCGAATTTTGGATTTCAAAGTTAGATACATACGTGTCATCAGAGTGGTGTGCGATATTTAGTTTTCATTCCATAATCGTCTTATCTAACTTCTTTGTCTGTTTTTACTTAATGTGACTTCTGTATAACAATATGCTTTAATGTAACATCCATGTAAATGTTTTATTAATTATTTATGATAGTTCAGTGATTATAATTAATCTATGGATATAATTTCAAAGATAATGTGTTGTAAAAGAATCTAAAACTTAAAAATTTAATTGTAATACTGGTTCACGCATACAGAAAGTAGGTTTGTAATCATGTAAAACTTGCAGAGATGTCCCTCCGCAACGGAAATAGCTAGGCGGGACTAGAACAGGTGGATCTGAAGGTCGAAGTACAAGACTACTGTATGGCATGAAACAGTCGGTGGCTAGAGGCAAAGTGTGCGCGTCTTATGAACTGAAAGAGGCGAGAAGAACTGCAAGATCATATAATATTCCTCGGTTTATTGTTCATGGCATACTTTGGTTAGGTCCATAATACGAAAATACGACGCTTAGAAGAGAATTTTCAGAGCCTCTTATACAGGAAGAGCCATCGATACTTTTGATGCCTTTTCTGAATACCACAGGAGATCTACTCTGTCACCACCTTCATCTCAAATTATCAGTTGAGATTTGTATAACTGCATGGACCAGTTATGTGGTTTCGTTTTAATAATAATTTTGTGTTCCTTAAACTTTGTGTTGAACCACCGTATTTTATTCTTAATCGTTTACCTAGACAGGTCCTCTCCCATGTGCTACGATAAATCCGAGTACCCTAATTTACGGAACTGAAAAGCAATTATCTTCCTTAACAAAAGTTAATAACCTTTGTGGAGTTATAAAGTACATACTTATTCAGTGAGCGTAAGTTTTGAAATACTCCAAGTAGTTTACATAAATAGACACTTAAAGCTGCATCAAAGTACAAGTACCAAGAGAATAGTTAAAGCAAGAAGTTCAAAGATTCTTTTTATTAAACTAACAGTGTTTGCAGTTTCATGTATTATCTAGTTAACAGTGTTTCCCATGTTGTGTTATGACTAAAGTATTTAAGCTCGATCTGAGTCTACCGATAGTTTGTGCATCCCCATCCTGAGAGTTGAGCCATCATTAAATGTCATATTACGATAACAATAATCAAGAATAAGTAATTCGCTACAAGTATTCAAACTATACTAGATCCAGATATCACATGTTCCACTTGAGCTCAATAATACAAGGAACTGGGTGTTCGCCGCGTGGGATTAGCCGAGCGGTCTTGGGCGCTGCAGTCATGGACCGTGCGGCTGGTCCCGGTGGAGGTTCGAGTCCTCCCTCGGGAATGGGTGTGTGTGTTTGTCCTTAGGATAATTTAGGTAAAGTAGTGTGAAAGCCTAGCGACTGACGACCTTATCAGTTAAGTCCCGTAAGATTTTACACACACCTGAACATTTGAACTGGGTGTTCCTTGAGAATTCAAATAACAGCCAGTACAAAAAATACAATTACTTCATGATTGTTTCAATAGTAGTAATTTCCTACTGTTTAACGGACAAAAGAACCCCTTGTCCAAGACAGTAGCGCTCCACCATTAGTAATCATTTACCTATAATTAGCGCTGTCTTCCTACAGATTCTAAATATTATTGAGACTCAGTTGTTGCCTAAACGTATGAAAACTCCTCCTATGTAATTCAAGTCAAAGCAGTGGTACCTCAGTTGCTGAACTGTGCAACTGTCTTGTACCTTATCAGCGAAACAGAATTTCCGTATCGAGTAAAGTCAATCCAAACAGTTGGCTTTCTTTATTAACCATGCTAGTACTGGGTACCATTTTGCCTAATTATGCTCTCGACAATTTCCTTTAACGTAATTACAGTTTACTTGCTTACCAATAGAATCTTGTTTCGATTCCATTTATCCTGCTACTGCTTCCTTTCAATAGAAATCCTAAGGGAAACAAAATTAGTCCCATATCTTCCCATTATTATACACCGCCACGGTCACAAAACAATAATCCTTTCACAGGAGTAACATTATCGGTATATTACTAATTTAATAGTAGCCGGTAGTGTTATAAGATGACTTCCGTATTTGTGAAAAAACTGAGAATTGACATCGACAGCAGTGGTAGATCATTTCACCCCAAAACTGGTACGTAGTCCTGAAATATCGCTTTAACAGCCCCCTTCCCAGCCTGCTCGACTTTGTCCACTATCCATTGTAACATACTAACTGCATGATCTTACTTTTTACAGTTAACGGTGTCGGAAAACCAATAGGGAATTTTAAAATCTTGGCAACCGTGACAGGAATTGTTTTCTCCGGAACGAACAGTACTAATGACATTAATTACCTTTATTTAAGAAGATGAACGTCGAAATATGTGTGAGCGACTGTGATATTCGCACACTGAAGTAAAATGCGTGTGATCTAATCACGAGTATGACATTTGTTACCGTTACTAAGCAGGACAAATAACGATCACAAACTGAATTGAAAACTGATTTAGCCGGCCGCGGTGGTCTCGCGGTTCTAGGCGCGCAGTCCGGAACCGTGCGACTGCTACGGTCGCAGGTTCGAATCCTGCCTCGGGCATGGATGTGTGTGATGTCCTTAGGTTAGTTAGGTTTAAGTAGTTCTAAATTCTAGGGGACTAATGACCACAGCAGTTGAGTCCCATAGTGCTCAGAGCCATTTGAACCATTTTGAAAACTGATTTATGTTTTATTTAATCTCAAAATTGGTTGTAAATGGTTTAAATCGGTTTGTTGAGCGTGGAACACTTAAAAGCCGCATTTTCGAAATGTACATTGGCAAGATAAAAAATGCTATAAAGATATTAGACGGAAATTATCATCTAGTTTACACTGTCTCCGTTTGCTGACAACGTTCGCTGTGACTGCCTTCAATTTTCCTCCACACGTTGAGTCAGCGCCTGCACACTTCCCCCAGCATAACAGTAGGGCACTGCGGGTAGCGTTGTGCCGTCGGACAGGCGCTGTACTTGCTGAGAACGCGCATTCCAGCAGAGAAGCGCAGCTTGTTGCTCTTTCCGGAAAAATAAAACGAAATTCTCACAAGCTGAAATAATCTTGACCATCTTCTAAGACGGATATCAGACGTTCGACGACTAACAGGAGTTGTCATTAGACGCTATTCCTTTTGGAGCCGACAATCGCCTCATTAGGGATGTAACATGTTTTGAGCTCGCAGGCGACAAGCCGTGCAGAATACCTTTGTCATCTTTTGTTATTTCATTCGCCTGAGAAATCCCTAAGCTGAAATTTATTGCTCGTGTCGTCGTCCGTTGAATTATATCTTCCTCCCATCTTTTCCTGTCTTTCTTGTAATATCCACTCGGAATTTCTCGTGAATAATACTACCGCTTTATTTTTACCATACTTGACGTGGTATGGCCACATTGTCCTTTTCTAAACTCCATCTCTGGTATCATCTCTTATTGTCTCCTATTCGTCCGCTTCACCTATTAACACTCTATTGTCAATACATTAAGACAAAAAAGGACCCACCAGGAAGGAATTATCCGAAAGGGCCCGAAATCGGTAGATGTGATGTACATATACAGACAAACAAACGATTACCATTTCAGAAAAATTGGATAATTTAGCAGGAAAACGGGCTTCACATTTTTCAGCAATTTAATAACGCAATGGTCCACCTTCGATCCTTATGCAAGAAGTTATTCGGCTTGGCATTGATTTACAGAGTTGTTGCTTGTCCTCCTAACGTACATCATGCCAATTTCTGTCCAACTGGCACGTTGGAGAGGCAATAGCCCGAACTGGTTGGAGGATTCTGCCCATAATGCTCCAAACGTTCTCAAACACGACGAAAAACAGTAGGAATTTTCGCAGTGTGCCGGTGGGTATCATCTTGCCATGATGGCTTGTCACGAAGGATAACAAAACGGGGCGTAGAATACTGTCGACGAACTACTGTGCTGTAATGGTACCACGAATGACAACCAAAAGGGTCCTGCTATGAAAAGGAATGGCACCAGATCATCAGTCCTGGTTCTCAGGCAGCATGGGAAGCGACAGTCAGGTTTATATCCCATCACAGTCTGCGCCGTCTCCAGACACAACTTCGATGGTCATCAGGGCTCAGTTAGAAGTGGGGCTCATCACCGAAGACAGTTCTACTCCAGTAAGCGATATTCCAGCCGACGCCGTGTCTGGAGACAACCCAGACAGCTTGCCTACGGCCCGACAACCAGGAGTCATGGTCTGTGGTTCCATTTCTTTTCATGGTAGGACCCCTTTGGTTGTCATCCGTGGCACCGTTACAACATTGATTTTTGCACAACATGGTTGTGGGGAGAAGCAGCGATTAGTGTGATTAGTCAATAATTCGAGAACAGTCTTAATCGCATTTATTATTGTTAAAATACCGCCAACCGGTTTCAGCCCGACGTAGGGATCATCTTCTGGGCGTTTACATCATTGGTCGACTGCTGGTGGTGTCACTCCTGTCTACATAACGGCACGAAACTATGTGACACCACCAGCAGTCGACCAATGGTGTAAACGCCCAGAAGATGATCCCTACGTCGGGCTGAAACCGGTTGGCGGTATTTTAACAATAATAAATGCGATTAAGACTATTCTCGAATTATTGACCCTTACGGCACTTTGGTATGTCGATGATATTCTACGTCCCGTTTACTTGCCCTTCGTGCCAAGCCATCCTGGACTTTCATTTCAGAAAGATAATCCCACTCGCACGTGGATAGAGTTTCCACCGCTTGTCTTCATGCTGGCCAAACCCTACCTTGGCCAGCAAAATCGGCCAAGCTGAGAACGTTTGGAGCCTTATGAGAAGCACGCTCCAACCAGCTCGGGATTTCGACGATCTAACGCACCAGAACGACATATAATAACTCTATCAATCAACGGTAAGTCGACTAACTGCTTGGATAAGGACCGAAGGTGGACCAATGTGTTACTGACTTGCTAAATTTGTGAAACTCTTTCTCCTGAATAAACCAGTCAATTTTTCCAATTTTCCTGAAATCTACCGATTTCCACCCCATTCCGACAGTTCCTCCATGATGCATCGTTTCTTTTGTTTGGTCTTAAGTGAATATACAACGTGGCATTTCAAACAAATGTTTCTACTGTTGACCCTGTGAGTCCAAGAAGTTTCGGGACTGCATTAACAAAAAACAGAGAAAGGTAAGATTCTGGACTACATGCTTTAGGTATTCTACATGTTTTTCCCCCGCACTTGAGTACAACGTAGATAACTTTCGTACAGCCATGTGAAAGTGTCAGAAAAAATCTTCTTTGGGACATTTTTCAACTTACGCTCCACATTGGCTTGAATGTCTGCTATGCCGCCAAAGGGTTGACCCTTTATGTGAATTTCTGCAGTTTGTCTTTTGGTGGTAAGTTTGTATTCATTATAGGAAATGTCTTCGCCCCTCATGATTTTTTCCAGAGGAAAACTGTCCGCGTTTTGCTCTCCAGTCAAGTCGCGACAAGTGTCCGAGGGTAGATGTTTATGTTCGAGTGTCAAGGTGTGCAGCGCAAGTTTTGCATACCTTTTTCTCTTCTTCAAAATGTTCTGGGTAATATCTTGAATAATTGCTTTAGAGATGTTATTATATTGCGATTTTTGGCACAACAACGTTGGCACGCTATAGCCGCACGCCCACTGCTCCTCGCTGCTCGGTTACGGGCGACTAGTCGAATACACATCTGTCGTTTGCAGCTGTTACAAAGGCAGATCAAAAAGTTTCCATTTGAGGGCGTTTGCTGCAGCGTGTATGCAACGTAGCGTGACTCCGATGCGGGTATACAAGCACCGACATGTAGGCAAACGGATTAGTGTGGCATTTGTGGCCTTGAGACGTGAGTGCGGTAAATGCGTAACTACAGCGACGTTATTACTGTTGTGAATAACAGTTCGCAATTTTTCGCAAACACAACTTTTGTGGATGTAAGTTCACAAGGTTGATGACTGAACATACAAACGAAAGGTAACAATAACGATACCAGTAAAAGTCTCCTAATTGAAGCGAACAAAAGTTGTCTTCTTATTTTCCACAAAGGTTCGTGGTAACACACTCACACACTAGTAACAGCCCAATTCCGGGACGAAGACGTAACCTTCAACGGTCGCAGTACACGATGTCGGCATCCGGCGTTAACTGAACTTCGGGGCTGGTTCTAGCCCCTAAATAGCTGTCACCAGCCAATCAGGTTTTGGCGTAGTGATACTTCCTGCAGGCCGTGGCTCGAGGTCCCCCTGCAGGAAGTAGTGCTCGGAATGTCTGTTTCCCTTATCGTGTATGTAAATAGCCGCTGTTTACCATGGTGCGTTTGGGTACGCCTTGGGCATAGACAACCTCGTCCTCTGTGATGTAAAATGGATTGCCTACCCTCAGGGGCTACCTTGGCTCCGGTATAACAATCACGAAATGCATCCAAACGAGACTTACGTGTTGTTATTCTTTTCTCAGCTGCTGAAGAACAGAGACCTGTAGCCAGCCATCAGAGAATGTGTTTGGGGCGGCATGTCTGTCGAAAAGACGCACACGGTGAGATTTTCGGCCCTGTCTTCGTACTTTCCAAAACTCTACTTTGTCCAGCAAGTTCGCCAGATCTCTCCCCAGTAGAGGACGTCTCGAGCATTGCGGACATCGCCCTGTTCTAGCCTTGGACCTTTGACGGTCTAAAGGTACTGTTGGATAGAATTTGGCAAAGTATTCCTCAGCAGGACATCCAACAACGCTAACAATCAGTTCCAAGCCGAATTACTGCTTGCGTAAGGGCCAGAGAAGGACCAACGCGTTATTGACTTCCTCAGTTTCTGAACTTTTGTCATAAATAAATCAGACAGTTTTCCTGAAACTGAAAACGTTTGTCTGTATTTGTATGCCACACCTGCCGATATCCATCCCATCCAGATAATACTTTCGTGGTCCGTCGTTCTGTTTTTTTTTTCTCAGATTGTACACTCCTGGAAATGGAAAAAAGAACACATTGACACCGGTGTGTCAGACCCACCATACTTGCTCCGGACACTGCGAGAGGGCTGTACAAGCAATGATCACACGCACGGCACAGCGGACACACCAGGAACCGCGGTGTTGGCCGTCGAATGGCGCTAGCTGCGCAGCGTTTGTGCACCGCCGCCGTCAGTGTCAGCCAGTTTGCCGTGGCATACGGAGCTCCATCGCAGTCTTTAACACTGGTAGCATGCCGCGACAGCGTGGACGTGAACCGTATGTGCAGTTGACGGACTTTGAACGAGGGCGTATAGTGGGCATGCGGGAGGCCGGGTGGACGTACCGCCGAATTGCTCAACACGTGGGGCGTGAGGTCTCCACAGTACATCGATGTTGTCGGCAGTGGTCGGCGGAAGGTGCACGTGCCCGTCGACCTGGGACCGGACCGCAGCGACGCACGGATGCACGCCAAGACCGTAGGATCCTACGCAGTGCCGTAGGGGACCGCACCGCCACTTCCCAGCAAATTAGGGACACTGTTGCTCCTGGGGTATCGGCGAGGACCATTCGCAACCGTCTCCGTGAAGCTGGGCTACAGTCCCGCACACCGTTAGGCCGTCTTCCGCTCACGCCCCAACATCGTGCAGCCCGCCTCCAGTGGTGTCGCGACAGGCGTGAATGGAGGTACGAATGGAGACGTGTCGTCTTCAGCGATGAGAGTCGCTTCTGAGCCGGCCGCGGTGGTCTAGCGGTTCTGGCGCTGCAGTCCGGAACCGCCGGACTGCTACGGTCGCAGGTTCGAATCCTGCCTCGTGCATGGGTGTGTGTGATGTCCTTAGGTTAGTTAGGTTTAAGTAGTTCTAAGTTCTAGGGGACTTATGACCTAAGATGTTGAGTCCCATAGTGCTCAGAGCCATTTGAACCATTTGAGTCGCTTCTGCCTTGGTGCCAATGATGGTCGTATGCGTGTTTGGCGCCGTGCAGGTGAGCGCCACAATCAGGACTGCATACGACCGAGGCACACAGGGCCAACACCCGGCATCATGGTGTGGGGAGCGATCTCCTACACTGGCCGTACACCACTGGTGATCGTCGAGGGGACACTGAATAGTGCACGGTACATCCAAACCGTCATCGAACCCATCGTTCTACCATTTCTAGACCGGCAGCGGAACTTGCTGTTCCAACAGGACAATGCACGTCCGCATGTATCCCGTGCCACCCAACGTGCTCTAGAAGGTGTAAGTCAACTATCCTGGCCAGCAAGATCTCCGGATCTGTCCCCCTTTGAGCATGTTTGGGACTGGATGAAGCGTCGTCTCACGCGGTCTGCATGTCCAGCACGAACGCTGGTCCAACTGAGGCGCCAGGTGGAAATGGCATGGCAAGCCGTTCCACAGGACTACATCCAGCATCTCTACGATCGTCTCCATGGGAGAATAGCAGCCTGCATTGCTGCGAAAGGTGGATATACACTGTACTAGTGCCAACATTGTGCATGCTCTGTTGCCTGTGTCTATGTGCCTGTGGTTCTGTCAGTGTGATCATGTGATGTATCTGACCCCAGGAATGTGTCAATAAAGTTTCCCCTTCCTGGGACAATGAATTCACGGTGTTCTTATTTCAATTTCCAGGAGTGTATATCCATCCACACAAGTAAAACTTCGTCATCTGCTACTGTTTGTGGCGGCGCGCCAAGTTCCGTGCTGATCGCAGTTCGACACAACACACCGATCGAACTGGGAGGCCAAACCTCATCCACTGCTTATTGATTTCGACGAAACTGGTGCCACCTTCACTGAGAAACTATGCTGTGTAACGCTGAATAAATTAAGGTGTGCAATTAAGGCGAAAAGTCCGGGAAAACTGCGACAAAGGGTGCTGCTGTTTCATGCTACCGCATGTCCTCCTATCGCAAATGTTATGTAGTAGTTACGGCAAATCAAGTGCGAGTCACTCCAGCAGCCGGCCTGTAGTCCTGATCTCTCCCCAAGCGATTAACACGCCTTCAGCCTCTTAGAAAAGGCCCTGAAGGGACGACATTCCGGTTGGACGAGAATGTGCAGCGAGCAGTTACAGACTTCTTCAAGCAGCAGGACATCTTCGACCTGCTGCTTCGGTGGGATGATTGCCTCAATCTTCATGGTAAGTTTGCCTGATTGGCATACCGCTTCTGGACTGAACGGCCTCGAATAGGAACTTTATGATCGCTCCTTATAGCTCAAGCTGCCCCTGTACTTACATCGCTGAATTCACTTGTACACTATGAATAAAATCAGTTTCGAAACAAAGTGTACAATTTACTAAATATTAAAATTTTCTCTTGAGAAGTAGCACTTAGTCTCACAAACGCAGGTTGCGCATCTCTAACCACATTTTTGTAATACGACAGAGCATGGACGTAGAATATTAGGCCTATGTAATGTCTCCCAAACACGTGTCCATAGTCCCACGTTTCTTTATTTTCTCATATAACTGTAGTTTTCTCTCAGTCATTTTAATTCCACCAATGCAGTGTTTGGACGAAGGAGTTTCGTAAAGCACTGATACATAGCGATTCAAGATCAACTTTTGTAGCTGTGTCTTCATTTTGTTGTTGTCTTTAGTCCAGAGACTGGTTTGATGCAGCTCTCCATGCTACTCTATCCTGTGCAAGCTTCTTCATCTCCCAGTACTTACTGCAACCTAGATCCTTCTGTATCTGTTTAGTGTATTCATCTCTTGGTCTCTCTCTACGATTTTTACGCTCCACGCTGCCTTCCAATGCCAAATTTGTGATACCTTGATGCCTCAGAACATGTCCTACCAACCGGTCCCTTCTTCTAGTCAAGTTGTGCCACAAACTCGACGTCTCCCCAATTCTATTCAATACCTCCTCATTAGTTATGTGAGCTACCCATCTAATCTTCGGCCTTCTTCTGTACCACCACATTTCGAAAGCTTCTATTCTCTTCTTGTCAAAACTATTCATGGCCCATGTTTCACTTCCATACATGGCTACACTCCATACAAATACTTTCAGAAACGACTTCCTGACACTTAAATCTATACTCGATGTTAACAAATTTCTCTTCTTCATAAACGCTTTCCTTGCCATTGCCAGTCTACATCTTATATCCTCTGTACTTCGACCATCATCAGTTATTTTTCTCCACAAATAGCAAAACTCCTTTACTACTTTAAGTGTCTCATTTCCTAATCTAATTCCCTCAGCATCACCCGACTTAACTCGACTACATTCCACTATCCTCGTTTTGCTTTTGTTGAAGTTCATCTTATACCCTTCTTTCAAGACATTGTCCGTTCCTTTCAACTGCTCTTCCAAGTCCTTTGCTGTCTCTGACAGAGTTACAGTGTCATCGGTGAACCTCAAAGTTTTTATTTCTTCTCCATGGATTTTAATACCTACTCCGAACTTTTCTTTCGTTTAATTTACTGCTTGCTCAATATACAGATTGAATAGCATCGGGGAGCGGCTACAACCCTGTCTCACTTCCTTCCCAACCACTGCTTCCCTTTCATGTCCCTCGTTTCTTATAAGTGCCATCTGCTTTCTGTACAAATTGTAAATGGCCTTTCGCTCCCTGTATTTTACCCCTACCACCTTCAGAATATGAAAGAGAGTATTCCAGTCAACATTGTCAAAAGCTTTCTCTAAGTCTACAAATGCTAGAAACGTAGGTTTGCCTTTCCTTAATCTTTCTTCTAAGATAAGTCGTAAGCCCATTATTGCCTCACGTGTTCCAATATTTCTACGGAATCGAAACTAATCTTCCCCAAGGTCGGCTTTTACCAGTTTTTCCATTCTTCTGAAAAGAAGCATTTTGCATCCGTGAGTTATTAAACTGGTTGTTCGGTAATTTTCACATCTGTCAACATCTGCTTTCTTTGGGATTGGAATTATTATATTCTTCTTGAAGTCTGAGGGTATTTCGCCTGTCTCATACATCTTGCTCACCAGATGGTAGAGTTTTGTCAGGACTGGCTCTCCCAAGGCCGTCAATAGTGAAACACGTATGTATTCAGTAGCAGCGATGGCGAGGCATGACAGAATCTCTGACCAGAGAGTTCTTTATCGTTGCTAGTCTGCGCTTGACCGCGCGAGAGTTCAGTTGCGAGAGAGTAGTTGTACGTAGCGAGTCGCGAGAGCATGTAGTTCGTCTGTGCGAGTACCGCGCGAGAGACAGTCGGAGTTGTGTGTGAGGAGTCGTCGGGCGTCGACATGGGTCTCTGGTCAAGATTCGGGACAAGGTATATTTTTAAATAAGGTAATGAAGCAGCATTGCGCACATGTGATAATGTAATGTATATTAACTGTAATTAATTTGTTCAAGAATTACCCCAATAATAATTTTGTTCTGAAAGCAATTTTTTAAGAAAATAATCATTACAATTGAAACAATATTTTCTTTGCTTTTCCTCCCAGAATCACTTTATCAGGTTGATTTTAACGTTAATTTTGTGGGGACTTAACATTTTTTCACATTTTTGTTATCATTGAGTTTTATTACTGTTGGAGCTAACATTTGGCTCTAATTGCATTTTCATTCAATTCATATCATTTAAAAATAATTATGGGGAGGTTACACTTAGCACGATGACTATTCACATTTAAATATTTTCCTTTTTATTTTTTTATTTTTTTTGTGGGGATGTTACAATAGTTCTAATGGGATGTTGTCTACTCCTGGGGCCTTGTTTTGACTCAGGTCTTTCAATGCTCTGTCAAACTCTTCACGCAGTATCATATCTCCCATTTCATCTTCATCTACATCCTCTTCCATTTCCATAATATTGTTCTCCAGTACATCGCCCGTGTATAGACCCTCTATATACTCCTTCCGCGTTTCTGCTTTCCTTTCTTTGCTTAGAACTGGGTTGCCATCTGAGCTCCTGATATTCATAAAAGTGGTTCTCTGTCTTCATTCCAAATGCAAATCATTAGCTGTCGTCAAAATTATTACTGCCTTAAATTCATTATTAAAGAAAGAAAAATAAAGCTATGTTTGAGCGGATACCAACCCATTTCATGATGTGGTTGATCCAGTAGTGAAGAAAGTTACGGCAATACAACATACGAAACACTCCACACTGTCATCCTCTTTGCGGTATTGACGGTGTCTTTCACCCGCACACGACCCTTCCAGGACCGCTCACATCTGCATAGAAGAGACATTTAAAACGACCACCACAAGCGGATGGTACAGCTGGCCGACACGACGCCGACGGGTTGCGCTAAACACGCAACGAGAGGACGTCGAATCCGCATCACATCGCAGCCGGGAACTGTGGTTGGGCTCAGAGCGACACCCTCAGAGTGTCCTCAGTTTGTCTTCATGTTATCATCAGATAACTCTCCGACCACACCGAACGTACGGGCGACAATACAGTCAGATCTTAGGAACATACAACGAGGTCAGCGAGACATTGCGAAACTAGCACAACGCTACTGCTCCTAAGATTGCTACTGACCGTTATAAACCAGTACTAGTGGAACAGAGAGAGACAGACGGCAGAGACGCTGCATGATACAACATTTCATTCCGAGTGCATATATATCGAATAAATACACTTATGTTTTAACCATTGTTTGGTGATTAATAACAATTTAATGTTGATGAAGAGTGGGCTGAAGTTCAAGAGGCCAGTCAGGAAGAATCAATGCACAAAGACTGGGACACAAAAGTACTACAGAATGAAGTACCACAAAATAAAGAGATACACTTGAAGTTCTCTGAGGCTACAGATACTGCGATAACGAATAGCTCCGTAGGCAGCTCAGTTGAAGAGGGGTGGACATCTCTGAAAAGGGCAATCACAGAAGCAGGAAAGAAAAACATAGACACCAATGAGGTAACTGCGAAGAAACCATGGGTAACGGAAGAAATTTTTCAGGTAGTCAATGAAAGAAGCAAGTACAAAAATCGCAGAGAAATAACGGAATACGGAAATGCAAGCCACTTAGGACTGAAATAAATAAGAAAAGCAGACAAGCTAAGATGAAATTGCTACATGAAAACTGTAAAGAAACCGAGAAAGAAATGATTGTCCGAAGAACTGAGTCAGCAATTTGGAAAATCAAAACAACCTTTGGTGATGTTAAGAGCAAGGCTGGTAACACTGACAAGGGGAGGCCGCCAATTGTGAAATTCAGATTCGATTCATACTGCGCATAATAAAAGCTCATGACCAGAGGTGTAATGTGGCAAAGCACCAAGATGCACTTCTCAGCCGTTGTCGAGAAAATCGACAGTTAAAAGAAACCGTTGCGGTGAAATACTCTCTACGATTAATAATTTTCTGCAGCGTCGTGGCGCAGCGGTAAGCGCTCACGTTTGTGATCCGAAAGTCGCCGGATCGAATCACGCGCCATGCAACCTTTTTTTTAGTATTTGTTTTTTGTAATTCAAATGTGTGTATATATATATATATATATATATATATAT
Organism: Schistocerca nitens; assembly: GCF_023898315.1. Classification (NCBI taxonomy): domain Eukaryota; kingdom Metazoa; phylum Arthropoda; class Insecta; order Orthoptera; family Acrididae; genus Schistocerca; species Schistocerca nitens. Next base: position 982,132,070 of record NC_064617.1, on the reverse strand, counting down.
ATATATATATATATATATATATATATATATATATTAGTATTTGTTTTTTGTAATTCATATATATATATATATATATATATATATATATATATAATTCCTGGCAATCAGTTGCAACAATTATGCATATAATAATGCATATAATAAGTTGTTGAAAGTCGTTTGTCGTGGAAAAACTGGCGACTTCGAACATCATTATGTTTTCCGCAAACAAAGTTGTATTTCACAAATGTTATTAATTGTCTTCATAATGTTAACCACGTATAGTTAACGGAAGACGTAGAGACGATATTCCGAAACGAATACGTATAGCGTTAAGTCAAACGTTCGAATTAGAATAGAGACCCCACGAACACAAATTTGCTGTGGCGGGTATGAAATATAAACTCCGTTACTCGCTCGTTACTTTTGAAGGACAGTTGAATGGGCCGAAACGAGCCGCTGCATAACAGCGTAGTTACGTGCTAACTTCGAAAGAAGGTAGATGCGGTCCCTAGCGCAACTTATAACATCGTCGAAAATCAGTGCGGACGGGAGAGCTTTGGTACACCCTGTTAGAAAAACGGAAAAATGGAGGCGGTACAATTGGAGAGCGATCCGCCTTCACCAACATGCATAAGCAATTCATTAATAGTATATATATATATATATATATATATATATATATATATATATGAATTACAAAAAGCTAATAATAAAAAAATTGCATGGCGCGACACTCGATCCGACGACCTTCGGATTACGAACCCGAGCGCTTACCGCTGCGCCACGAAGCTGTAGAATGCTATTAATCGTAGAGAGTATTTCACCGTAACGGTTTCTTTTAACTGTCGATTTTCTCGACAACGGCTGAGAAGTGCATCTAGGTGCTTTGCCACATTACACCTCTGGCCATGAGCTTTTATTATGCGCAGTGTGAATCGAATCTGAATTTCACAATTGGCGGCCTCCCCTTGTGAGAATGTAATGGGAACTACACTATTAAATGCGGAGGAGATTTAACATCAAATAAGACAGAAGCAATAGGAAATCATTCCACCAGAGTTTCTAACACCATTAGAGCAAGTGTCAACTAAATGAGGATTCACGTCAGTGTTTAGAAAGTACGAGACTGGCGATATACCATCAGATTTCAGAAAAACATAATCCACAATATTCCGAAGATAGCAAGAGCCGACTAGTCTGAGAATTACTCACAATCAGCTTAACAACTCATGCATCCAAGTTGCTGACAAGAATAATATACAGAAGAACGGAAAAGAGAATTGAGGACGTGTTTGATGACGATCAGTTTGGCTTCAGGAAACGTAAAGGCACCAGAGAGGAAATTCTAACGTTGCGATTGATAATGGGAGCAAGACTAAGGATAAATCACGACACGTACATAGGATTCGTCGGCCCGGAACAATCGTTCGGCAATGTCAAATGATACAGGATGTTAGAAATCCTGAGAAAAATAGGGGTAACCTTAGGGAAAGACGGGTGGTATACAATATGAACAAGAACCGAAAAGGAACAATATTGGAAGACTAAGAGCGAAGTTCCTGGATTAAAAAGGGTGATAGAAAAGGATGTAGTCTTTCGCCGCTACTGTTCAATCTGTACATCGAAGAAGCAAAGAATGATAAAAATATAACAGCTCGAAACCGACGTTACAGTTTCTCGTGATTCTCCAGTAGCCAGTTACTATAAATGAGAGACGTTATTCTAGAAGAAGGATCAGCATCCGTAAAATTTACAGCTGACATGAATTTCACTGTAATATTTTTTTTGAAGAAATGAGTAATTTTGACGAGGATGCTAAACTAAACTGTATATTTGAGCTTTATTCCACTTTATTTAAAAAGTCCTTCAGTGTAGCGATTGCGAGAAAGATATTTATTTATCATATCAGAATTTGAGCTGAAGTTTGTTCATCGGCTTGCAACATAGTCTTTCAGATAACGCAATATGATTTTCTAATGATTTTTGAGAATCTAAAAGTTTTCCGATTAGTAAGGTACTGCAATAAATTTGTCTCGTTTTTCCTGCAACGGGGGACCTTATTTTATCACAGCTACCGGTTTTTTGACGTAATACTTCGTTACCTAGAGGTAAAATTTTTCAACATTTTCATAACGGTCTCAAAATGGAAGGTGATCACATTTCCTTCTCAAAATGATGTTTGTACGTTAAATAACCCAAAAATACTGCTAAAACAAATTTTCGGACGGTTTGCTATGTCTCTTTTTGGTTTCATTTGTTAGCTTTTCAAATGGTTCTCCAGGTTTGGGCTACGCTACAAGTGTCTGAAAATCATGTTTTTGGAATTTTAAATCCATCATTCAATTACATTCCAAAAAATCAGACACATTGCTGCGATACAGTTCGGTAAATTTTGCTGACATTTTTGAAACTGCTGTCAGCTCAGACGTAACGCGAAAAATGTCTGAAATCTGTATTTTTTTGTTTGTTGTTGTTGTGGTCTTCAGTCCTGAGACTGGTTTGATGCAGCTCTCCATGCTACTCTATCCTGTGCAAGCTTCTTCATCTCCCAGTACCTACTGCAACCTACATCCTTCTGAATCTGCTTAGTGTATTCATCTCTTGGTCTCCCTCTACGATTTTTACCCTCCACGCTGCCCTCCAATGCTAAATTTGTGATTCCTTGATGCCTCAAAACATGTCCTACCAACCGATCCCTTCTTCTAGTCAAGTTGTGCCACAAACTTCTCTTCTCCCCAATCCTATTCAATACCTCCTTATTAGTTACGTGATCTACCCACCTTATCTTCAGCATTCTTCTGTAGCACCACATTTCGAAAGCTTCTATTCACTTCTTGTCCAAACTAGTTATCGTCCATGTTTCACTTCCATACATGGCTACACTCCATACAAATACTTTCAGAAACGACTTCCTCACATTTAAATCTTCACTCGATGTTAACAAATTTTTCTTCTTCAGAAACGATTCCCTTGCCATTGCCAGTCTACATTTTATATCCTCTCTACTTCGACCATCATCAGTTATTTTACTCCCTAAATATCAAAACTCCTTTACTACTTTAAGTGTCTCATTTCCTAATCTAATTCCCTCAGCATCACCCGAATTAATCTGACTACAATCCATTATCCTCGTTTTGCTTTTGTTGATGTTCATCTTATATCCTCCTTTCAAGACACTGTCCATTCCGTTCAACAGCTCTTCCAAGTCATTTGCTGTCTCTGACAGAATTACAATGTCATCGGCGAACCTCAAAGTTTTTACTTCTTCTCCATGAATTTTAATACCTACTCCGAATTTTCCTTTTGTTTCCTTTACTGCTTGCTCAATATACAGATTGAATAACATCGGGGAGAGGCTACAACCCTGTCTAACTCCTTTCCCAACCACTGCTTCCCTTTCATGCCCCTCGGCTCTTATAACTGTCATCTGGTTTCTGAACAAATTGTAAATAGCCTTTCGCTCCCTGTATTTTACCCCTACCACCTTCAGAATTTGAAAGAGAGTATTCCAGTTAACATTGTCAAAAGCTTTCTCTAAGTCTTCAAATGGTAGAAACATAGGTTTGCCTTTTCTTAATCTTTCTTCTAAGATAAGTCGTAAGGTTAGTATTGCCTCATGTGTTCCAACATTTCTACGGAATCCAAACTGATCTTCCCCGAGGTCCGCTTCTACCAGTTTTTCCATTCGTCTGTAAAGAATTCGCGTTAGTATTTTGCAGCTATGACTTATTAAACTGATAGTTCGGTAATTTTCACATCTGTCAACACCTGATTTCTTTGGGATTGGAATTATCATATTCTTCTTGAAGTCTGAGGGTATTTCGCCTGTCTCATACATCTTGCTCATCAGATGGTAGAGTTTTGACATGACTGGCTCTCCCAAGGCCATCAGTAGTTCTAATGCAGGGCTTCACAACATACGTGCTCGCGGAGCAAGCTGTGAGCAGCAAGGCGCGAGCACGGAGCAGCGCGAGCACGCTACCCCCACTACCGGACCAGAGCGGAGAGTGGGGAGAGTCACGTGGGGCTCACAACAGCTGCCGCCAGTCAATGTAAATCCGCGGCCACCTGCAGGGAAATCACTCACGAATTATTACTGCGACAAATGAAACAAATAAAGGAGAATGTACACGTGCCACTTAATTTTATTAGTGTATGCCTCCACATTCGTATTAATTTGTGAACTGTTACACAATAAAAGGTGTCACTGAAGTGTGCCATTCTCGGTTGTCTTGTACTTTTTGCCCTTTACAATTGCGTCTATGTTCGGAGTAATTGTTCTTGTGCATCGTAGGCGCAGCGTGCAGTTTAAATTTCGATCAGACAATGCGTTTCTCAGGCGCGTCTTGTTACATTTCATTGCAGAGAACAGTTGTTCACAAACATACGTGGAACCGAACACTGATATTATTGTAGCCGCCAGTTTGTGCAAACGAGGAAATCTATCCTGAGGAAAGTGTCTGTAGAATTCCAAAATGTTTTTCTTGTTCTGAAATTTGTCTCTGTATTCTCTGTCACACTGCTGGTCAATAATTTCTAGTTGCAGCTCAGGACGAATCTCTTCAATATTCGCTGAATATGGAGAGGAGAACAGATCAAAACCACTGTTTAGTGCTGTCAGATCTTGAAAGCGTTGATCAAATTCTTCCTTAAGGGCAACTAAACTATGTGAATAAAGTTCAGTCTTCGTGAACATCTTGCATGGATGATAATTTAGGAAAATGAGCTAGATTTCCTGTTTCCAGCTGACTCACCCAAAGTGTTAATTTCACTTTAAAAGCTCGTATTCCATCTATGAAATGAGTAATTAGCAGATCTTTACCTTGTAGTGAAATGTTCAAAGCATTCAGATGGCTAGTTAAATCTGCTAAGAACGCGAGATCACATTTCCATGAAGGCTCTTTCAATTCAGGAACACAGATGTTATTTATTTCCATGAACATATTTATCTCATCTAATAGGCAAAAAAATCGATTTAATAATTCGCCACGACTAAGCCAGCGGACCTCGCTGTAATAAGGTAGGCTGCCACACTGGCTTTCTACATCTTCAAGAAAGCTTTTAAATTGCCTGTGTTGTAGCCCATGCTTCCTTATATAATTGGTTGTACGAACAACAACACTCATCACGTTTTTTAGAGTGATACTCTTTGCACGTAAGTTTTCCTGGTGGATCACACAGTGAAAGCCCCTTGTTTCATTTGGCACGGTCAGTTTTTGCATTTTCTCCTTCAACAGCGCAACGAAACCTGATTTTTTTCCCTGTCATCGCTGGTGCACCGTCTGTATACACTGAAACTAAAGAATTCCACGACAATCCTATATTTTCAACACTTTCTTCAACACTACTTAAAATATCACCTCCGGTTGTAGTGTTCTTCATGGCTACTACATCGAGGAGCTCCTCCCTCACCTGAAGATCTCTATTAACACCTCTAATAAATATGGCAAGCAGCGCTGTTCCAGTGATATCAACACATTCGTCCGGAGCTAGAGAATACGCCATAAAATCTTTACAGATTTTTGCAAGCTGGCTCTGGACGTCGTCTGTCATGTCCTGTGTGCGACGCATAATGGTCATATTAGATAATGGCACAATCCGAAACTGTTCAACTTGAGATGGACACAAATGTTCCGCTGCAACTACCAAACATTCTTTTATTATATCGCCATCAGTGAAGGGGCGCAGGGATTTTGCTAAAAGCAAAGCAATTTTGTAACTTGTAACTCACTCTGAGAGCTACCTCAGTTGATTTTTCTTCGTCGTCCAGATCTTCTTCGGATAGCTTCCTTTTAAGTTTAATAACTTCCTGTGTACGATCTGGTCCATCACATTTTCCACTTCCCTAGTCTTTCGCGTGGTACGACATAATTATGTCGCTGCAAATTAAATTTCCTAAAAGAATTCAGCGTTTTGTGACATATTAAACATTTTGCAACACCGTCTTTTTCTGTAAACAGATTCCTCCCAATGGGGGTTGAACTGCGAAAGCATGGTTGGGGTTACACAACGGCGACTTGACATGATTCTTAACTAGCGAAGTGACTGTTAGAGCTGATCATAGTACTTTAAACATTACACAGTCGGCGCGAATTCAATAGGCACGCTGCGGCCCTATTCAAACATGCGCGCGCATTTCCCCTCCCTCCCTACTCTGCGACCTTGCACCTGCTCGCGAGCACGTGGCCGAGCAGACGCGAGTACTCGCGCTCAAAACCGGCCAGTTGTTAAGCCCTGTTCTAATGGAATGTTGTCTACTCCCGGGGCCTTGTTTCGACTCAGGTCTTTAAGTGCTCTGTCAAACTCTTCACGCAATATCGTATCTCCCATTTCATCTTCATCTACATCCTCTTCCATTTCCATAATATTGTCCTCAAGTACATCGCCATTGTATAGACCGTCTATATACTCCTTCCACCTTTCTGCTTTCCCTTCTTTGCTTAGAACTGGGTTTCCATCTGAGCTCCTGATATTCATAGAAGTGGTTCTCTTATCTCCAAAGGTCTCTTTAATTTTCCTGTAGGCAGTATCTAGCTTACCCCTAGTGAGAAAAGCCTCTACATCCTTACATTTGTCCTCTAGCCATCCCTGCTATCCATTTTGCACTTCCTGTCGATCTCATTTTTGAGACGTTTGTATTCCTTTTTGCCTGCTTCATTTACTGCATTTTTATATTTTCTCCTTTCTTCAATTAAATTCAATATTTCTTCTGTTACCCAAGGATTTCTACTAGCCCTCGTCTTTTTACCTATTTGATCCTCTGCTGCCTTCACTACTTCATCCCTCAAAGCTACCCATTCCTCTTCTACTGTATTTCTTTCCCCCATTCCTGTCAATTGTTCCCTTATGCTCTCCCTGAAACTCTGTACAACCTCTGGTTCTTTCAGTTTACCCAGGTCCCATCTCCCTAAATTCCCACCTTTTTGCAGTTTCTTCAGTTTCAATCTGCAGTTCATAACCAATAGATTGTGGTCAGAATCCACATCTGCCCCTGGAAATGTCTTACAATTTAAAACCTGGTTCCCAAATCTCTGTCTTACCATTATATAATCTATCTGATACCTTTTAGTATCTCCAGGATTCTTCCAGGTATACAACCTTCTTTTATGATTCTTGAACCAAGCCGGCCGAGTGGCCGTGCGGTTAAAGGCGCTGCAGTCTGGAACCGCAAGACCGCTACGGTCGCAGGTTCGAATCCTGCCTCGGGCATGGATGTTTGTGATGTCCTTAGGTTAGTTAGGTTTAACTAGTTCTAAGTTCTAGGGGACTAATGACCTCAGCAGTTGAGTCCCATAGTGCTCAGAGCCATTTGAACCATTTTCTTGAACCAAGTGTTAGCTATGATTAAGTTATGCTCTGTGCAAAATTCTACAAGGCGGCTTCCTCTTTCATTTCTTCCCCCCAATCCATATTCACGTACTATGTTTCCTTCTCTCCCTTTTCCTACTACTATTTTTTTGTTTAGGGCAGTAGATTATATCGATTTTATATGGTTTTGGCCGTATCGCTATAAGACGAAAATTTTTTTCGTGGGCTCTCTTAATACGGAGAACGATGGTTATAATAGTACAGGCAGTAATGGAAAGCAGAAGTTCCACTCAACTAGGAACCGGAGGATTGACAGAAGTACAAGCTAACAATTTTTGAAAGTAGGAGGTCCATTGAGGAAACGTAAAGCAAGAAAGACTCCAGGTACAGCTAACTTGAACGATTCGTTTTTTTTATTATTGTTATTAAGAAAGCGTGGTTATAAAAAAGTACCTATATTGCTGAACGACTAATATGGTCCATGGTTTTTGTTGCGCCATCCCAGTTGCTGCAGCCAATCGAATGACTTCCAGGGGAAACAAAAACTTGAGTTTCCGTATTTTATATAGTTATTAACCAAATTTAAAAATCTAAAACGCTGTCAAAATCTGTTCATCAAGAGGAATAATCTCACGCTAAAGGTATAACACATTAAGGCAAGTATTACAGTTAAAGCTGTACAATACCAAGGCTACATCCATTTAGTGTTTGAGAATGGAAACACTTTGTGACATGCAACAAATTGTTCAAATAACTTCAAATCTTTAGGAAACATACACAAAATGATGAAAGGAAAAAGTATTGTCGCTTGCTATATTTTCGTTGTTCATTCAAGGAAACTGCTGCATCAGGTTTCACGATTTAATTTATTTCTTCTTTACTACTAACTCTATTCGCAACACATTTTACAAAGAGCGTTCACATACATCACTGAATGTATCCGCGAAATTATATCATTGTACGACACATAGTTCAGAAGATTTGACGTCATAAACATTGAGATGCGTGAAAAACTAGCTTTTCTTAAAACGGAAGGCCATTTACCTAGAGTATACTCATTCAGTGTTCGACAGTGAGAGCTCTTAGCAAAGTTCAACAAACTTTAAACTTAATTTCAAACCTTTTCTAAACTTCTTCGTTCTTATAAGGTTAATGTCAAATATTTCACTGATTAACTCTAAGGTAATCATAAATTTGAAGCTGTTTTGTACATGGGACTTCAATTCTGCATAGAGTCGGGGATTTACTGGCACAGTTCTAAGTAGTCTGAAACAATGTTGTTTGCATTGTAGAAGCCCGAGAGGACTGACACTAGATCTGGTTAGCCCCCCTTAAAAATATACAACGTTGCATAAGAATTGTAGGCACCACACACACACATATATATATATATATATATATATATATATATATATATATATATATATATATATATATTATTGGTGTTTTGCCCTTAAAGAGCGCATTTGGACTAAACTACATGGCCAGTTCCTTTTGCTGCCTTCCTTGCTGCCCAAACTTCCCTCATTCGCTCGCTGTGTTTCTGTTTCCGGTCCTCTGTCCATGCTTCTTGTCGGCTTTGTGTCTTCGGCTTCATCTTGATTGCCTTTTTGGTTGCCCATATTTCTTTCATCTTCTGGCTATGATCTTGCTTGCGTTCTTCGGTCCATTTTATGCCTGTTCGTTTGTCACATTGTATCTCATGTAGTTTACTTTTCTTGATGATGTTTCTGAATTTTATTCTGTCGTTTATTGTGTCTGCTGTTATGTTGAGTTGGTTCAGGTCGTTTTCTACCTCCGCCACCCATTTGTTGTTTCTAGTGGTTACCCAGTCAAAGATCTGTTTGGTCAGCCTGTGTGATGGCATTCTGTATAGGTGTCCATAGAATTGTAGTCTGCGTTTTCTAATCTTTTCTGTGATTGTCTCCGTATGTTTGTACAGTTCCTCTGTAGGTTTCTTGATCCATATTCCATTGTTGTTAGTTGCGCCAAATATTTTCCTAAGTATTTTCCGTTCTACTTTTTCTAATTGTCTGATACGTCTATGCCCTAGGATTAGTGTGGTCTCTGCTGCATATAGTGCCTCGGGGAGCACCATCGTGTCGTAATGGCGTAATTTGGATTTTTGTGAGATGGACTTCTTGTTGTAATGATTCCACACTACTTTGTATGCCTTGTCCAGTTTAGTCTTTCTTTCTTCGTTTGAGTCTCTGTTATGTCCGCTCATTTGTAGTGTTTCACCAGGTATTTGAAGTTTGCCGTTTTGTAAATCGTGCCATACTTTGTGTTCAGAGATGAGAGTTTCTTTGTGCTCATAAACTGTGTCTTTTCGTAAGAGATCTGTAGTCCAGTTTTGGAAGCGATTTCGTATTTTCAATAGCGTCTTTTGTTTCCTTCATACTTTTCGTGACAATCGCCAAATCGTCTGCAAAAGCCAGGCATTTAATCTGTAGGTTTCCTAAGGTTATCCCCTGTTGTGATGTTTCCCATTCTTTTATGACCTTATCTAACACCAGATTTAAAAGGAGAGGTGAGAGGCCATCGCCTTGTCGGACACCTGTGCGAATTTCAAAGGGCTCTGATAGTTCCCCACAGAACTTTACTTTGGAGGTCGTGTTGGTTAAAGTTTGCTCTATGATAGCCCGTGTTTTGTTGTCTACTTTGTATTCTGCTAGAATTTTGAAGAGAGTTTTCCGGTCGATAGAGTCGTACGCCTTTTTGAAGTCAACACAGGTAATGATCAGGTTCTGTTTGTGTTGTAAAATCTTTTCAGGTTCCAAATTTGTTCCGCACAAGACCGCCCTTTACGGAAGCCTGCTTGGTATTCCCCAATCAAGTGGTCGGTCTGGCATTCTAGTCTGTTCAGTAAAGCTTTAGAGAGGATCTTGTATGTGACCGGTAGTAGGGATATTCCTCTGTAGTTGTTGGGGTCAGTCTTGTCACCTTTTTTGTGTAGTGGGTGTATCAGGGCAGTTTTCCAGTCGTCAGGAATTGTCATGGTCTTCCAGATGTCTTCCAAGATCCTGTGGATGTCTTTGGTGAGTTCTGGGTCTTGTAACTTCCAGATTTCCGCGATGATGCCATCTTCTCCTGGTGCTCTACGATTCTTGAGTGACTTTATTATTTCTTTAACTTCTTCTAGAGTTGGAGGTTCACTATCTGGATTGTATGTGCTCGTTTCTGTCATCATTTCTTCCATAGGGGGGTCCGTGTTGAGCAGTTTTTCAAAGTACTTTACCAGAATGTCACAATTGTTTTTGGTATTGGTTTCTAGGGTTCCACCCGATCTTCTGAAGCACAAGTTGGGTTGTTGAAATCCAGTCATATTTTCTCTGAACGTTCTGTAGAAGTTTCTTGTTTTGTTCTTCATGAAGTCCGATTCGATCTCTGTCAGTCGCCGTATATATATATATATATATATATATATATATATATATATATATATATATATATATATATATGGTCTAGTACGTAAATTGTTGCGGTTTACTTTATTTCCGTTCTTATCTTTGTAGATGGTTATTATATTAGACCGTGAAGCAATTTCTTATCGATTAGTTTATGAATTACATATGAAATAGGGTCTGCAGAAACGATAGTAATCTCTGTGGGATATCACACTGATAAAGATCCCATGAAAGCGGAAGCACGAGAGCCAAGGTGAAAGATAAGCGATTCAAATTTGAGGTTTCTGAACATCATACACTAAGGAGGTAGATATAGGCCGTAAGCATAAATATTTCAATTATCTACGTTGTACCTTTTGAGGTATACTGGACTATAGCTACCTGTCACATACGTACCGTCTTTTATAACGTCGCACTCTCCTAAACAGGCATAATTTCGTGTTTCATAGGTGATGTGGATGTCTTTGTCTTAATAATGTTCCTACGGATTACGTTTTGCTATTGAGACCGTAAGTTTAAGTCTTAAAAAGCATACTCTGATACTGTTTTTACTTTCTTTAATGTCTTACAATAAGGGAATATTTCTGCAATACAATACTGGTTATATTCTGCAGCATTACTCATTCTGAATACTTCATAGATTTCCCTTTCAATTTCTATACAAATCCACGCTTTTCTTGGTGATTTTCAATATCACATTCTAACTATACCACCACTTGCAAAGTAGGTTAGAAATCAGATTAATAATGTTGTTCACGCAGCATATGTTCGCTTAATCGGGCAACAACAAAAGTTATTGACTGTGGATGGTATCGTCAGAATGGAAATGATGAAGTCACTGTAAAAAAGTCATTAATTTTGGCACTTATCTTGAATGGATTCCCACGTAGATTTCGTCGAAGTTGTTATGACTCATCTTGTTGATTCTAGGGTGATTCCACTTTGACAGCTAGAAGGTCCATATCTGTATTTTAGCAAACAAATGTGTTTTTCAGGAAAATGATCAAACAGTGCCAGATCAGAACAGTGGTATGGTGGAAATAATTTTTGACTTGGTGTTCACGATCCACATTTTTATTAAACTTCTTGTAAATTCACATATACTTCTTCTTAATTGTCACATCATCAAGAAAACAGTTTTGTATCAATCTTCACATATTTAATTTCCACTTTAACCAAACACAAGACTTGACTCTTCATTTACAAAGCGAAATAACAACTTTCCTTCTGCAAAGTGAAACAAAGACTACTCTGTTCGCATTCGCGACAAAACGGTTACAAGTAGGTCAAAGATTATGGCAGTCTCACAGAAATAAATACACACAAGAACCCTATCACTGTAATATATCGACACATCGGAGTACCTATACATTAATAAAACCAAATGTGAATATTGTCACAAAAATAGGTCTGTTACTTCGGAGAAAGGTAGTACGATATTACTGGTATCGAGAACTGGGGTTGGAGTGCCGTAATGGTCACGTAAGTAAAGAACTATTACAACATCTAATTATTCTCCAAATAATGTATTTACAAATTCTTTTTATAGACGTATGGAGATTTTAATACTACCATTAATTTGATATTAAATTTTATGTGGGCGCATTATCTTACGATTCTCTATCAGTAATGAACAGATAAATGTTTTACCAACTACCTCTTATACGTTTTCAGTAATCACCTGAGTAAAGTGCTCAGTTGCTGATGATTTCCCGATATTCAGAGCGAGAGATAATCCGGAAGAATCTGATAGTAGCAACGACGTGAATCTCACATCTAGGTAAAACATTGGTTAACACGATCTGTATGTAACGTGGTTAGGACTACGGGGGGGAGGGGGGGGGAGGAGGTGACTTTAAACAGAGAAAAGTTCACATAATACTCAAAATCCTAATAAGGTAGATGGGAGTGAGTTAAAAGTGCCCTGCTTACTGTTTCAGAGGCAGACTCTGATCAAAGAGGAAGGAGACGTTGACTGGAGGCTGACACCGTGACTGGAAGCAGATCGTCTCGTAAGCAATGCAGCGTGGAACAGCTTCTTTCAGCGATGTTATTGCACGTCTGTAGACGTGCAGTTGGGCGTAGCCTGAATTACCCGCCGTGCAACCCATAGAACAACCTTGAAAAAGTCCCGCACAAGCTTTTCATCCAGTTTTCGTGAGTGCACCGGCTTCAGACATCTTGATTTCGTCGCCATGCGTGTTGCCTGATTTTAATTTAATGATTCATCCAAAGACAAATTTTTTTTGTTGTTACCCGGTGTTATCTACCTCAGTCCATAGAAAAGTGAATATGTTGAATTTTGAGTTAATCTGTGTTAGACGAAATATTTTTGTCGCTTTTGCACTTTCCTGTAAGATAATATGAACCCCACCGATGTACTTGTAATTGTCTTCTCGGTACAGTTACGTTGACACAACAGTTGAAACTACTTCGAGCTAAATCATTACATTAAATTTTCTGCTTCGCTTATTCAAATAAGAGGTGCATTCAAGTTCTAAGGCCTCCGACTTTTTTCTCTGGACTGGAAAGAGATAGAAACATGCGCATTGCTTTAAAATGAGGCTGCGTTCATTGTCAATACGTCCCAGAGATGGCAGCACCGTACGGCAGATGGAATTTTACCGCCAGCGGCGAGAATGAGAACTGTTTTAAATACTTGAAATGGCGACGTTTTCCTTACTCGAACAGCGTGCAATCATTCGTTTTCTGAATTTGCGTGGTGTGAAAGTAATTGAAATTCATCGATAGTTGAAGGAGACATGTGGTGATGGAGTTACGGATGTGTCGAAAGTGCGTTCGTGGGTGCGACAGTTTAATGAAGGCAGAACATCGTGTGACAACAAACCGAAACAACCTCGAGCTCGCACAAGCCGGTCTGACGACACGATCGAGAAAGTGGAGAGAATTGTTTTGGGGGATCGCCGAATGGCTGTTGAACAGATCGCCTCCAGAGTTGGCATTTCTGTGGGTTCTGTGCACACAATCCTGCATGACGACCTGAAAATGCGAAAAGTGTCATCCAGGTGGGTGCCACGAATGCTGACAGACGACCACACGGCTGCCCGTGTGGCACGTTGCCGAGCAATGTTGACGCGCAACGACAGCAAGAATGGGACGTTCTTTTCGTCGGTTGTGACAATGGATGAGACGTGGATGCCATTTTTCAATCCAGAAACAAAGCGCCAGTCAGCTCAATGGAAGCACACAGATTCACCGCCACCAAAAAAATTTCGGGTAACCGCCAGTGCTGAAAAAATGATGGTGTCCATGTTCTGGGACAGCGAGGGCGTAATCCTTACCCATTGCGTTCCAAAGGGCACTACGGTAACAGGTGCATCCTACGAAAATGTTTTGAAGAACAAATTCCTTTCTGCACTGCAGCAAAAACGTCCGGGAAGGGCTGGGCGTGTGCTGTTTCACCAAGACAACGCACCCGCACATCGAGCTAACGTTACGCAACAGTTTCTTCGTGATAACAACTTTGAAGTGACTCCTCATGCTCCCTACTCACCTGACCTGGCTCCTAGTGACTTTTGGCTTTTTCCAACAATGAAAGACACTCTCCGTGGCCGCACATTCACCAGCCGTGCTGCTATTGCCTCAGCGATTTTCCAGTGGTCAAAAAAGACTCCTAAAGAGGCCTTCGCCGCTGCCATGGAATCGTGGCGTCAGCGTTGTGAAAAATGTGTACGTCTGCAGGGCGATTACGTCGAGAAGTAACGCCAGTTTCATCGATTTCGGGTGAGTAGTTAATTAGAAAAAAAATCGGACGCCTTAGAACTTGAATGCACCTCGTATTAAAATTATTATTTGTTGTTGCTCTTGTTCATGATAATGTACTATCTGATCCAAAGTATGCGAACATCAGTACAGGACGGTTCCACCCTTCTCCCTTCAGTGTGATTAATAAATATAGATCAATCGTTTCAGTCATGCACGATCCAGTTGCGTCATCCTTTATGCCACCTCAGGTGTCACTACATATACGTGTGGTTTATAAGGAGTTGCTTACCTCTTCTTATTACAGTCTTACGAACACTTTACGCACTGTCACTGGGTTAGATGGACTGCTGGCAGCAGTTTGGAATTCACGAGTGATTCCTTCCGGTGATTTCACGAGTTTTATACAACCACCCTCAAGGGTATCTGTCTATCAGTGCTTGAGCTCTACCTGGTCATCGTGTAGTTATGGTTTTTATTTAGCGTTTCGACTTCACAGTTTCATCACCAGCACTCGAACTGAGCAGCTTTAGAACGGGTGAAATTTCCCTGATTGATTCGGTACTCAGGTGTCGTCCAGTGACCAGTCTACGTTCGAAGTCACTCAACTCTCCTGAACCACCCACTCCGTTGTTCCTCGTCCCTGCTGACGACAGGCCTCCTTTTATGCTGGCGGGTTTAGTGGTCTGTTCAGCGTGACGTACGGTCTTCTGGATATTCTTGAACATGTAGTGCATGTTCCCAAGAATAATATGCAAGTTCATTTTCTTTTAAATGGCTTCCAATTACGAAGACGAAACCACTAGCGATATTTTTAGTGACTTTGTTCTGTTTTCTCACAAGCTACATTCTGAAAGGATTTCGGCGTACCTCATCAGACTGTCAACGGACAAGGAGAAAGGCGGCTTTTCGCGGATGATGCTGTAGTATACAGAGAAGTTGCAGCATTAGAGAATTGTAGCGAAATGCAGGAAGATCTGCAGCGGATAGGCACTTGGTGCAGCGAGTGGCAACTGACCCTTAACATAGACAAATGTAATGTATTGCGAATACATAGAAAGAAGGATCCTTTATTGTATGATTACATGATAGGGGAACAAACACTGGTAGCAGTTACTTCTGTAAAATATCTGGGAGTATGCGTGCGGAACGATTCGAAGTGGAATGATCATATACATTTAATTGTTGGTAAGGCGGGTACCAGGTTGAGATTCATTGGGAGAGTCCTTAGAAAATGTAGTCCATCAACAAAGGAGGTGGCTTACAAAACACTCGTTCGACCTATACTTGAGTATTGCTCATCAGTGTGGGATCCCTACCAGATCGGGTTGACGGAGCAGATAGAGAAGATCCAAAGAAGAGCGGCGCGTTTCGTCACAGGGTTATTTGGTAACCGTGATAGCGTTACGGAGATGTTTAGCAAACTCAAGTGGCAGCCTCTGCAAGAGAGGCGCTCTGCATCGCGGTGTAGCTTCCTCGCCAGGTTTCGAGAGGGTGAGTTTCTGGATGAGGTATCGAGTATATTGCTTCCCGCTACTTATACCTCCCGAGGAGATAACGAATGTAAAATTAGAGAGATTCGAGCACGCACGGAGGATTTCAGACAGTCGTTCTTACCGCGAACCATACGCGACTGGAACGGGAAAGGGAGGTAATGACAGTGGCACGTAAAGTGCCCTCCGTCACACACCGTTGGGTGGCTTGCGGAGCATAAATGTAGATGTAGATGTGATGATTTTGCAGCTGTTTTCAGATTGCCACGGACGCTCTCTAACTGTCAACACTGAATGAGATGCAACAGTACCTTTACACTACTCAATATTAGTACCACGCTCCGTCAAATTTTCCCACATTGTCTATAGCGCTATGTAAAGACAAGATGTTGTTCAACGTTGTTACCAAAAATTTCGGAAAGCTCTTGGCGGACTTACTTCATATTTTTACACAATTCTTCAACGTACATTCGGAGGCATATAGACTTTTTTTGTTTGAGTCATCAGTACTGTGGCTGGTTTGATGCCGCAGCCACGAATTCCTCTCCTGTGTCAACCTCTTCATCTCAGAGTAGCACTTGCAACCTACGTCCTCAATTATCCTGGTCTCTGTCTTCCTCTACAGTTTTTGCCCTCTGAGCCGCTCAGGATTAGCCGAGTGGTCTGAGGCGCTGCAGTCATGGACTGTGCGGCTGCTCCCGGCGGAGGTTCGAGTCCTCCCTCGGGCATGGGTGTGTGTGTTTGTCCTTAGGATAATTTAGGTTAACTAGTGTGTAAGCTTAGGGACTGATGACCTTAGCAGTTAAGTCCCATAAGATTTGACATACATTTGAACATTTTTGCCCTCTGCAGCTTTGTCTAGTACCACGCAAGCCATTCCCTCCTGTCTTAACAAATGTCCTCTCATCATTTCCCTTCTCCTTGTCAATGTTTTGTACATAATCCTTTCCTCTACGATTCTGCGCAGAGCACCCTCGTTTCTTACCTCATCAGCCCCTCCCCCCTCCCCAATTTTCAACATTCGTCTGTTGCACCACATCTCAAATGCTTCGATTCTCTTCTGTTTTCGTTTTTCCACAGTTTCACTACCATACAATGCTGTGCTCCAAACGTACATTCTACAAATTTCTTTCTCAAATAAGAGGCCTATGTTTAATACCAGTAGACTTCTCTTGGCCAGTAATTCCATTTTTGACAGTGCTTGTCTGCTTTTAATATCCTCCTTACTCCGTCCGTCACTGGTTTTTTGTTCCATAGGTAGCAGAATTCCTTAACATCATCTTCTTCATAACCATCAATCCTGATGTTAACGCCGGCCGAAATGGCCGTGCGGTTCTAGGCACTGCAGTCTGGAACCGCGAGACCGCTACGGTCGCAGGTTTGAATCCTGCCTCGGGCATGGATGTGTGTGATGTCCTTAGGTTAGTTAGGTTTAAGTAGTTCTAAGCTCTAGGGCACTAATGACCTCAGAAGTTGAGTCCCATAGTGCTCAGAGCCATTTGAAACTGATGTTAACTTTCTCGCTGTTCTAATTTCTGCTACTTCTCATTACTTTCGTCTTTCTTCGATTTACTCTCAGTCCATACTATGTACACATTAGACTGCCCATTCGATTCAGGGGGATCATGTAATTCTTCTTCACTTTCACTCAGGATAGCAATGTCATCAGCGAATCGTATCATTGATATCCTTTCACCTTGAATCTTAAATCCACTCCTGAATCTTTCTTTTATTTCCACCATTGCCTCTTCGACGTACAGACTGAACAGTAGGAGCGAAAAATTGCACCCCTGTCTCACACCCTTTTTTATCCGAGCACTTCTTTCTTGGTCGTCCATTCTTATTACTCTGTCTTGGTTCTTGTTTATATTGCATATTACCCGTCTCTCCCTCTAGCTTAGCCCTATTTTTCCTAGAATTTCGAACATCTTGCACCGTTTTACATTGTCGAACGCCTTTGCCAGGTCGACAGAGCCTATTAACGTGTCTTGATTTTTCTTTAGTCTCGCTTCCATTATCAACCGCAACGTCAGAATTGCCTTTCTGGTGCCTTTACCATTCCTAAAGCCAAACTGATTGTCATCTAAAACGTCCTCAATTTTCTTTTCCATTCTTCTGTATACACTCCTGGAAATGGAAAAAAGAACACATTGACACCGGTGTGTCAGACCCACCATACTTGCTCCGGACACTGCGAGAGGGCTGTACAAGCAATGATCACACGCACGGCACAGCGGACACACCAGGAACCGCGGTGTTGGCCGTCGAATGGCGCTAGCTGCGCAGCATTTGTGCACCGCCGCCGTCAGTGTCAGCCAGTTTGCCGTGGCATACGGAGCTCCATCGCAGTCTTTAACACTGGTAGCATGCCGCGACAGCGTGGACGTGAACCGTATGTGCAGTTGACGGACTTTGAGCGAGGGCGTATTGTGGGCATGCGGGAGGCCGGGTGGACGTACCGCCGAATTGCTCAACACGTGGGGCGTGAGGTCTCCACAGTACATCGATGTTGTCGCCAGTGGTCGGCGGAAGGTGCACGTGCCCGTCGACCTGGGACCGGACCGCAGCGACGCACGGATGCACGCCAAGACCGTAGGATCCTACGCAGTGCCGTAGGGGACCGCACCGCCACTTCCCAGAAAATTAGGGACACTGTTGCTCCTGGGGTATCGGCGAGGACCATTCGCAACCGTCTCCATGAAGCTGGGCTACGGTCCCGCACACCGTTAGGCCGTCTTCCGCTCACGCCCCAACATCGTGCAGCCCGCCTCCAGTGGTGTCGCGACAGGCGTGAATGGAGGGACGAATGGAGACGTGTCGTCTTCAGCGATGAGAGTCGCTTCTGCCTTGGTGCCAATGATGGTCGTATGCGTGTTTGGCGCCGTGCAGGTGAGCGCCACAATCAGGACTGCATACGACCGAGGCACACAGGGCCAACACCCGGCATCATGGTGTGGGGAGCGATCTCCTACACTGGCCGTACACCACTGGTGATCGTCGAGGGGACACTGAATAGTGCACGGTACATCCAAACCGTCATCGAACCCATCGTTCTACCATTCCTAGACCGGCAAGGGAACTTGCTGTTCCAACAGGACAATGCACGTCCGCATGTATCCCGTGCCACCCAACGTGCTCTAGAAGGTGTAAGTCAACTACCCTGGCCAGCAAGATCTCCGGATCTGTCCCCCATTGAGCATGTTTGGGACTGGATGAAGCGTCGTCTCACGCGGTCTGCACGTCCAGCACGAACGCTGGTCCAACTGAGGCGCCAGGTGGAAATGGCATGGCAAGCCGTTCCACAGGACTACATCCAGCATCTCTACGATCGTCTCCATGGGAGAATAGCAGCCTGCATTGCTGCGAAAGGTGGATATACACTGTACTAGTGCCGACATTGTGCATGCTCTGTTGCCTGTGTCTATGTGCCTGTGGTTCTGTCAGTGTGATCATGTGATGTATCTGACCCCAGGAATGTGTCGATAAAGTTTCCCCTTCCTGGGACAATGAATTCACGGTGTTCTTATTTCAATTTCCAGGAGTGTATTATTGTTGTGAGTAACGTGGATACCTGAGCTGTTCAGCTCGTTGTGTGATAATTCTCGCACTTGTCAGCTCTTGCAGTCTTCGGAATTGTGAGTGTGGATGATGTTTTTCCGAAAGTCAGATCGTACGTCGCCAGTCTCATACATTCTACACACCAACTTGAATAGTCGTTTTGTTGCCACTCCTCCCAGTGATTTTAGAAATTCTGGTGGAACGATATCTATGCCTTCTGTCTTATTTGATCTTATGACCTCCAAAGCACTCTTAAATTCTGATTCTAACAATGGATCCCCCATCTCTTCTAAATCGACTCCCGTTTCTTCTTCTATCACATCCGACAAATGTTGCCCCTCATAGAGGCACTCAATGTACTCTATCCACCTATCCGCTCTTTCCTCTGCGTTTATCAGTGGAATTTCCGTTGTACTGTAAATGTTACCACCCTTGCTGTCAATTTTTTGATTTTCCCATTTACTGAATCAGTCCTTCCGACAATCATTTCTTTTTCGATTTCTTCGCATTTTTCATGCAGCCATTTTGTCTTAGCTTCCCCGTACTTCCTACTTATTTAATTCCTGCGTGACTTGTATTCCTGAATATCCCTGAACGTTTTTATACTTCCTTCTTTCATCGATCAGCTGAACTATTTCTTCTGTTACCCATGGTTTTTTCTTAGTTACCATCTTTGTAGCTATGTTTTTCTTTCCAACGTCTGTGGTTGCTGTTTTTAAGAGAAGTCCATTCCTCTTCAGTTGTACTGCCTACTCAGCTGTTACTTGTTGCTGTATATACAGCCGCAGACAACTTGAGATAACTTCAAGAGTATCTCGTCATTCCTTCGTATTTCTTCTAGTAAGTCTGCAAACTTAAGAGCTAGCAAGTAAGCTCCCACTACGTCATAAGAAGCAACTACAGGGCGTTTTACAAAATTATGCTGACGCTTCCGCAAAGCACCTTATTAATGACTGACGTCGCAGTGCATTAGCACTACACGGAAAAGAGATACGAGTTACTAGTAATACTAACAAAAGAAACTCGTGTGAACAGATTGTAACACTGCGCTAATGCACACGATACTCTTTAAAGCCTGTACTATGGTAAGTTGACGGGTTTCACCTTAAGGGAAAGGATTTTTGTATAGATTTTGACCGCGTGTACCTGAATGGAGGCAAAATCAGACTTACACCCACTCAGTAACAACAATGATACGTCAAGCAAGTCTGAAGTGCAACTACACATTAGGACGGACAAGAAACAACACAGCAGATGCTACCAAATTGTTAATAATACGGTCGCCAGCCTAATTAGGCATTAACTGAGTTTCTTCTCTGTACAGGTTGATGTACGTGCATGCAAAACAACACGTAATGATACTGCGTAATATGGTAAACTTTAGAACCAGAAAATCTACTGAACTAATAATTTCACTTTCTGTACTGATATGGACAAGCCATAAATACACAACATTACACTATAATGTTTACTACAAACTTCGTACTGTCTATTGATCTGATTAAATTCGGGCATAGGTTACCCTAGAAATAGCACTTTCGAAACATACATATAATGTCAATTTTGAAAAAGGTGAAACACTGAAAAATTTTGGTTTTTATATTGACTTTAACTTTGCTGGTCAAATCAGTTCAGACTTCAAATGAATAGAAAAGAAAAAGGGGGGGGGGGACCCTGAAACTGTTATGATCACTGTGTTGAAATTTTGATTATTGAAATCATTAAGCACTCAAGATTTCCAATATATGAGTTACTACTCTTTTTGTCTTCTTTCCTGCTCATTTAACTACCATTATTTTTGTCTCAAATTAATTAAACTTCATTACTAAACCAATTTCAACATTATCTTCCAACCTGCTCAGACCTATATTATTCGTCCAGTATTTCATTAACAACAAAGTTCTTTAAACATCATTCTAACATAGATAGGTCTGCAGGTAATTATTATTAACATAAACTTTGAATCTTCATTTCGGGACACTCGGATTGCACAACATGTGGAAAGGACCCTGTCTAGGTTAGTTGTGAGGATAATTAAATGATAGGACAGTTCTAGTAAAATTTAAGTTGTTATTGAACAGTATGGAACAAAAGTAACACTGGTCCACACGAATACAGTACTAAAAGTTTCAACCTGTTCGTATCGATGCGGCGGACGGCAGGCGGCGAGATGGCGAGGCACAGAGCACACATACAATCACAGCTATGGCTCTTGATGTATCGGCACTTTTCTTCTTCTTAGCGTCGCAATATTTTTCCATTTAGTGCCTCTGGAATGTTGCCATACTGTATAGTCGTAGGAAACGGCACATCCGAGGCTCAATGAAATCGCGTTTTCCAGGATACCCTCCTCGATCCAGAACGTGTTGCTCAGATCAAAGACCAACTCCGACTACTACTGCTGAGCCCGTTATGCCGTGCCGCGCCCGTGTGCATTTTCCCGCGCTCGCCTGCCATCCACCTTTTACCGCTCCCCTACAGACGGGGTATTCATCAGAGGTTTTGCATTGTACATATTCTAATACATTGCCTACGTATGGACCAGACGCACAATTACAATTTTAACATCTTACAATAGTTTCAACGTTTCTTACATTTCAATTCTGTTGTAATATTGCTTAAACATTTGACATAAACATTAATATTCACATCGAAAATTGTTTACAGTTCCTTTGACATAATGGCATGAAACAAAAAAAAAAAAGAAATGAAATCAGAACATCGATTATACTAATTTATCGGAAATCAGAAGAAAAAAATTATTATATGTACAATAGTTCAGCGTTGTTGTTGTTACAAGATTCTGTGTAAATCTCTGCACACTGCTCTACACTGCTAGAGGATACATGATTCTTAGTCATCCTGTGCGGCAATTGTAGCGTTCTTCTGGGAAAGGCCACTTTTCCTCAAAATGACAGCTGTTCGCTTTTCAATTTACAAACAGACTACACCACCCCAGAATTTCCCGCGAAGTTCTCTCATGTCAGTCGATAAAATAACTACACTGAGCTCGCTTTTATGTGGAGGAGCTATTTTCATTTCATTAAGTGAGTACTTAAAAAGTATTTAATTTGTAAGTGTGATGTAGTGGTGTTGGTGGGAAAGGGATTTGACACCTTGCTACCATGTATCGCTGACAGCGCATTGTAAAGCCGTGTTATTGCATAGTAGTCACTCGGTGAATTAATGAATGGCCAGAAAGTTACTACACTTCTCTCGCCGTTAGTTGTGTTTCTGGCAGACTGTGTAAATCTTTTACATTCAGGAATTGCTGGAAATTGTAGAGTGGGCTGCACAGGGTGGAGCCACTTGCAGCACATCCGCAGTACACCTTGCAAGGTGGGTGTCTGATGATGCAAAATGGAGTATCAGGAGAAAGAGGTGGGAGCAGATGGTGTATGCATGCGGTCGCTCGTTTAAGAGCGTTTGGTGAAGTTCACATGGTAATCAGAGTTTTAGACCGCGAGATATTTCAGTTTTAATCAAGTACTGGAATCAGGATTCGTGTTGGTGCACGGAGACCAGATGCGACCTTGTCAGGTAGGTGGGGCGACCGAGCGGCTAACGATGCCACGTTACCATGGCGGGCTTCAGAGTACATCGACAGAAACGTTTCGGAAAGCCAGCCTAAGAATACGTAGGGCACGAGCTACAATTTCCTAGGATTGGCAACAAGCACGGGGACGAGTCCAAGGAATGGACGACTGTGGACACAAAAATAGTCTGTCAGAAGAAAATCATTTTATAAGGGTAAGAATTAAGGGAGAATGGTTTCAAAGAGTGTTCTGGAAGAGTTTCTGCTGGAGGAACCGCTGGAGGACATTACAATTTGATTAGGAAAATAATTGGCAATGTGGCATGTCTCACGTCACAGAAGCCACGAAAGTTGTATGAGTGGAAGACGAAAAAAGTGTAGAAGAGAACGAGGTATGGTTTGAGGTCTGATCTATGACAAGTGGCAGTCCGTCTTAGTTACGTCATAATCTTTATATTCATTCATTTGATGTTAGTAAAGTGTGAATATGTATATTCCCATAGCCAGTGATTTTAATTGGTGTTTCAAAGAATATTTTTGCTCGTGATAATAGCTAAAAACTTTGATAGAGACAGACTAATTGGAGACAGTTTACGACACGTCATTCAACCTTACTTAATCAAGTGTTGTTAAGTCGGACGCTGCTAATTGTCTAGTTGTGTACTGGCTCAGTGTCGATATAAACTGTGCTGATGGCCATCTGGTCACGACTGTAAGGTTCGCGCATTTTGTGTCTTGTTGAAACCGTGTGACTTATTGGTGGTAGACCGCAAAACTTATCCTGGTGATATGCGTCTAAGTCCCGAGTGGCAGAACAGCAAAGTAATTGTCATATTATGTGCGAGTAGCTAATTCAGTAGGTCAGAATTGTCGTGTCAGTCAGAATTTTTTTTAGTTTTGAAGGCTACCTGAATTCTGGTAACTGCTACTCTAAATACTGCATGCAATTGAAAGACAGAGTGCCTCAATAATATATATTTAAGTTTGCCAGATTAATTTGTGTTTTCGTTAATAGTGTACCCAGCCCTTTTAGAGTGTTGTTAGATCGATGCAAAATTCAATTACGTGGACGTATTGCAGCACAACGTAAGAACAGTTGCGTTACGGGTAAGGCCAGGTAGGTTTCACGGGTCGAAGGTAGGTCAGTGTTGTAATTACGTCGCGCAGTCTTGTTAGGCCAACATTTACCGCTCTAAGTAGATTCTCCGTTATTACATTGCAGAAGGTAGTGTCTGTATGGTTCTTTCTGTCGGTGGAAACCGAAGTGTGTATGCTGCTGGAATAATTGATCTTTGATGTGATGTAGAGCAGGTTTTTGTTCATACACTCCTGGAAATGGAAAAAAGAACACATTGACACCGGTGTGTCAGACCCACCATACTTGCTCCGGACACTGCGAGAGGGCTGTACAAGCAATGATCACACGCACGGCACAGCGGACACACCAGGAACCGCGGTGTTGGCCGTCGAATGGCGCTAGCTGCGCAGCATTTGTGCACCGCCGCCGTCAGTGTCAGCCAGTTTGCCGTGGAATACGGAGCTCCATCGCAGTCTTTAACACTGGTAGCACGCCGCGACAGCGTGGACGTGAACCGTATATGCAGTTGACGGACTTTGAGCGAGGGCGTATAGTGGGCATGCGGGAGGCCGGGTGGACGTACCGGCGAATTGCTCAACACGTGGGGCGTGAGGTCTCCACAGTACATCGATGTTGTCGCCAGTGGTCGGCGGAAGGTGCACGTGCCCGTCGACCTGGGACCGGACCGCAGCGACGCACGGATGCACGCCAAGACCGTAGGATCCTACGCAGTGCCGTAGGCGACCGCACCGCCACTTCCCAGCAAATTAGGGACACTGTTGCTCCTGGGGTATCGGCGAGGACCATTCGCAACCGTCTCCATGAAGCTGGGCTACGGTCCCGCACACCGTTAGGCCGTCTTCCGCTCACGCCCCAACATCGTGCAGCCCGCCTCCAGTGGTGTCGCGACAGGCGTGAATGGAGGGACGAATGGAGACGTGTCGTCTTCAGCGATGAGAGTCGCTTCTGCCTTGGTGCCAATGATGGTCGTATGCGTGTTTGGCGCCGTGCAGGTGAGCGCCACAATCAGGACTGCATACGACCGAGGCACACAGGGCCAACACCCGGCATCATGGTGTGGGGAGCGATCTCCTACACTGGCCGTACACCACTGGTGATCGTCGAGGGGACACTGAATAGTGCACGGTACATCCAAACCGTCATCGAACCCATCGTTCTACCATTCCTAGACCGGCAAGGGAACGTGCTGTTCCAACAGGACAATGCACGTCCGCATGTATCCCGTGCCACCCAACGTGCTCTAGAAGGTGTAAGTCAACTACCCTGGCCAGCAAGATCTCCGGATCTGTCCCCCATTGAGCATGTTTGGGACTGGATGAAGCGTCGTCTCACGCGGTCTGCACGTCCAGCACGAACGCTGGTCCAACTGAGGCGCCAGGTGGAAATGGCATGGCAAGCCGTTCCACAGGACTACATCCAACATCTCTACGATCGTCTCCATGGGAGAATAGCAGCCTGCATTGCTGCGAAAGGTGGATATACACTGTACTAGTGCCGACATTGTGCATGCTCTGTTGCCTGTGTCTATGTGCCTGTGGTTCTGTCAGTGTGATCATGTGATGTATCTGACCCCAGGAATGTGTCAATAAAGTTTCCCCTTCCTGGGACAATGAATTCACGGTGTTCTTATTTCAATTTCCAGGAGTGTATTAGCATCAAGTTCCTAAAAGAATATTCTTAAAGTAACCAAGAGGGGATCCTCCTGCAGATAGTCGCCCTCTCACATTAGATGAAATCATAAAAACTATACAAGGCTTGAAAAATAACAAATCTGGAGGTGAGGATAGCGTCTTGGTTGAATTGTGGAAATACGCAGACCACGATACAATAAAACATCTCCATGATATCATAGTGAAGATTTTGGAAACTGAAACCCTATCTCCAAATTGGACCGTAGCAATTATTCACCCACGTCATGAAAAAGGCGATAAGAGTGATCTGAATAATTACCGAGGAATCTCTTTGCTACCAACGACGTACTTCAGAAAGCGTATGACTCAACTGATCGAGAAACAATAAAGAACATCCTTGCTGAATTTGGTCTAGATAGAAAAACAATTAATCTGGCAAGCGCCACTTTAAGTAATACAGTGTCAAAGATCAGGTTGAGAGGCGAACCATCAGAACCATTTGAAACCTGTACAGGGGTGAGACAAGGTGATCTGTTCTCCCATTGCTTTTCAACTGTGTCTTGGAAAAAGATAGTCAGAGAGTGGAAAACAATCGTACTGCCAGGTTATAGGATTCAAATTGGACACGAAAGATATGGACTCAGTGGGAACTGTTTGGCTTTTGCTGATGATCTGGCACTCATTGCAAATAATATCGACGAAGCTAAGGTTCACGTGTCCAGCCTACAATCAATTACTGCTAATACTGGCCTAAAAATAGCGTTTAACAAAAGTGAATTCATCACAAACATCAAACACGCTGATCCTCATATTGAAATACAACAAGAGAAAATCAAGCAGTCGAAGAAATTTAAATATCTTGGAGAAATAATTACACCTGACGGTTCAGAAAATGCAGCTGTACAAAGTAGGTGTTCTAAACTAGAAGGTGCTTTTCATCTGTGCAAAGACTTATACAAAACCAAAAGACTGTCTTTAAACCTAAAACTTTGTCATTATAACACCGTAATTAGATCACCAGCTTTGTATGCATCAGAATGTTTAAACATGACGAAGAGAGGACCACTACGAAAACTTGAAATAGGAGACCGGAAAATTTTGAGGAAAATCCTTGGCCCTATCAAAGAAAACGGAGAATTCCGCCGAAGACACAGCTTTGAATTGTACGAATATAAAGAAGAGATTGTTACCACCATGAGGAAGTGGAGAATGATGTTTTTTGGTCATCTGGAAAGAATGAACCCGGAAAGACTTACTCATCGCATACATTCATCAATTTCAAAAACAAAATCGTATTGAAAATGGGCAAGCCAAGTTAAAAAGGATTCATAGGAAGCTGAAATTTCATTTGATGACATTCAGGATTGAAAAGATTTCAGAGAAAAAGTCAAAATTACTAAAAACCTTAGAAACCTTACGAGGTGTGGCTAGAAAAAAACCGGACTAGTACTGGTGAAACAATAAAACGAATGCAATAAGGCTGAAAGTCGCGTGGCCTGTCACGTGACTCTTGCTCCGCCTACTGCTCGAGTTTCATCTGCCTCCTGCACTCAGTCTGCCCGTGGCGTCTGTTTTAAGTAGTTGACGTTTTGTCTGTGCGTCGGAAAATGTTGAGTGTACAGAAAGAACAGCGTGTTAACATCAAATTTTGTTTCAAATTAGGACAACAAGTGTACGGCGATGATTGTTTATTGCGAACACAAGTGTTTGAGTGGTTTAAATGACTTAAAGATGGCCGCGAAGACACCAGTGATGACACTCGCACTGGCAGACCATTGTCAGCAATAACTGATGCAAACATTGAAAAAATCGGTAAACTTGTTCGACAAGATCGCCGTTTAAGAATCAGAGCAGTTGACAAGGAAAGTGTCAAACAAGTTTACCGATGTTTTCAATGTTTGCATCAGTTTTTGCTGACAATGGTCTGCCAGTGCGAGTGTCATCACTGGTGTCTTCGCGGCCACCTTTAAGTCGTTTAAACCACTCAAACACTTGTGTTCGCGATGAACAATCATTGCCGTACACTTGTTGTAACATTACAAACGTTTCACTTGCAGATTTTCCTAGTTTGAAACAAAATTTGATGTTAACACGCTGTTCTTTCTGTACACTCAACATTTTCCGACGCACAGACAAAACGTCAACTACTTAAAACAGACGCCACGGGCAGACTGAGTGCAGTAGGCAGATGAAACTCGAGCAGTAGGCGGAGCGAGAGTCACGTGACAGGCCACGCGACTTTCAGCCTTATTGCATTCGTTTTATTGTTTCACCAGTACTAGTCCGGTTTTTTTCTAGCCACACCTCGTATTTCGCTTACTATGCCAGTCCCACGTCCTGCCTGCAAATGGTCAAAACAGAGAAAAGAAGCACAGTCAGCCATAATGAAAATATACTGGCAAAAGAGGAAAACACAATAAGGGAAGAGATAAAAATCTTCTTGGTCAATAGCAGGGCGAAACTATAGGAAAAAAAAACTAGAGGGGATCAACCGAGTTTCAACTTCACAACCAACGAAGAGGCGCGCAATCCTGCCACTGATGAAATTTAACTGTTGTGTGCTGAAACAATAGTGGCGTGGCATTCTGCAACACAGCGTCTGTGGTCTGGGTCACTTCATGCTGTGGCACAACGCAGCACTCCAGTAGCTGCCTACGTGAGGGGAAGCGGGCTCTACTTCCGACATGCTGGCACAGTGCCACTCTCCTCGCCAGCTGTCGGCCCACTCTGAGAACGAGCAGCCAGAACCTCGCTGAGTAGTGGCATCAGACTGTCCATAGTAGCTGGTGTACCAGCCACCAGCCAGGCCTTATGGTTCCGGAGATCGAACTAGCACTGCTAAGAGAAGTCCTTCCCCTGGCCGCCATTGCCAAAACTTCAGGCCGGCAAGGGCACTGGGTTCAATGCGGGGTCTTTGCTCATCCTTGCTGGCTACCTGGGGCTATCTTCAGTATACGACGGCGGTCCAGAAAGTACGAGGTGCATTCAAGTTCTAAGGCATCCGATTTTTTTTCTAATTAACTACTCACCCGAAATCGATGAAACTGGCGTTACTTCTCGACGTAATCGCCCTGCAGACGTACACATTTTTCACAACGCTGACGCCATCATTCCATGGCAGCGGCGAAGGCTTCTTTAGGAGTCTGTTTTGACCACTGGAAAATCGCTGAGGCAATAGCAGCACGGCTGGTGAATGTGCGGCCACGGAGAGTGTATTTCATTGTTGGAAAAAGCCAAAAGTCACTAGGAGCCAGGTCAAGTGAGTAGGGAGCATGAGGAATCACTTCAAAGTTGTTATCACGAAGAAACTGTTGCGTAACGTTAGCTCGATGTGCGGCTGCATTGTCTTGGTGAAACAGAACACGCGCAGTCCTTCCCGGACCTTTTTGTTGCAGTGCAGGAAGGAATTTAAAAGATTTTCGTAGGATGCACCTGTTACCGTAGTGCCCTTGGGAACGCAATGGGTAAGGATTACGCCCTCGCTGTCCCAGAACATGGACACCATCATTTTTTCAGCACTGGCGGTTACCCGAAATATTTTTGGTGGCGGTGAATCTGTGTGCTTCCATTGAGCTGACTGGCGCTTTGTTTCTGGATTGAAAAATGGCATCCACGTCTCATCCATTGTCACAACCGACGAAAAGAAAGTCCCATTCGTGCTGTCGTTGCGCGTCAACATTGCTTGGCAACGTGCCACACGGGCAGCCGTGTGGTCGTCTGTCAGCATTCGTGGCACCCACCTGGATGACACTTTTCGCATTTTCAGGCCGTTATGCAGGATTGTGTGCACAGAACCCACAGAAATGCCAACTCTGGAGGCGATCTGCTCAACAGTCATTCGGCGATCCCCCAAAACAATTCTCTCCACTTTCTCGATCCTGTCATCAGACCGGCTTCTTCGAGCCCGAGGTTGTTTCGGTTTGTTGTCACACGATGTTCTGCCTTCATTAAACTGTCACACCCACGAACGCACTTTCGACACATCCGTAACTCCATCACCACATGTCTCCTTCAACTGTCGATGAATTTCAATTAGTTTCACTTCACACAAATTCAGAAAACAAATGATTGCACGCTGTTCAAATAAGGAAAACGTCGCCATTTTAAGTATTTAAAACAGTTCTCATTCTCGCCGCTGGCGGTAAAATTCCATCTGCCGTACGGTGCTGCCATCTCTGGGACGTATTGACAATGAACGCGGCCTTATTTTAAAACAATGCGCATGTTTCTATCTCTTTCCAGTCCGGAGAAAAAAAATCGGAGGCCGTAGAACTTGAATGCACCTCGTAATTTCCGATCAGTCGCGAAATGGTCAAGCTGCACTTTACTGCTCTGAGTGCACAGTGTGCACGTAAAGATGCCCGAAAAATAGTGTCTCCTGCCAGGTATGGGTCCCTGGCGAGAGATTTCATTTGACGTCATGCTACCCCACATGATATAACTATCATACATTTCCTTCGTCATGGTAATTCTCGGGACCAGACTGCAGAGGCAATGAAGATTCTCCCGCAGTGCTCTTGGAGGAAAGTGAACACCCACGATGCATCCCGCACCTGGTCCCTCTGGTTTTCATCTATGCTCACATGAACCTCAAGCAATGAAGGCAACATTGTGGCGCAGACAACGAGCTGCAGTCCCGCATGGAGAACTGATGGAAAGCACAAGCGGTTGCATTCTACACGCAGGTACACTGCACCGACGAAAGCCGACGGACGACAACGACTGCTACGTCGGCCGCAATTTGTTTAGAGTGTACGGACAGCAAATCCGACCTACGAAGTAATTGGCCTTAGCTAAGGTTCGAGCTTCTGGCGGTGACATCAATGCGTTGGCGGCGAGATGGGCTTGGGATGCACCTCCTGGGTTCGTTGGCTCAGCAGCGATTTGCTGGTCTGTTAAACGGGTATGTGTGTCTGAAAATACTGGACTATGAAGTGCAATACGAAGACAGGAGTGAAACTGATAGTTTCAGCACGAACGGGGATGTCTATGGGACCCTTCGTACTGCGCTTGTAAAAACACATTGAAAGTCTTAGGCACTTGGAGGGAAGTAAGTGAATTGTTAGAAAATAATGTGTACGGTGTGAAAAAGAAAATGAGATCTTTATGGATATCTTTTTACCCCAAGCACAGTCTTTTGGAACAGGTGTCATTTTTGGAAATTTTAT
This sequence comes from Schistocerca nitens, assembly GCF_023898315.1. Taxonomy (NCBI): domain Eukaryota; kingdom Metazoa; phylum Arthropoda; class Insecta; order Orthoptera; family Acrididae; genus Schistocerca; species Schistocerca nitens. The sequence continues at coordinate 982,101,166 of NC_064617.1, read as the reverse complement.
GACGTACACCATTCAATAACAATTCGAAATCTGTAGCTCTCATTCGCAAAACGTTATGAAATAGCCTATACTCAAAATCACCCTTAAGGCCAGATATTAATTTTGTCGCACCACGCTGCTCCCTAATTTATGAAAGAGAGTTGGTCCACCAGCGTCGTTTTGTCTTCTACTTCTTTTTGTGATGATCAGCTTCTTGTAGTAAAATAAATGCTGCGCATGCAGCCTATTGGCCTGTGAAATTGTTATTAAAATGCTACTTTATAATAATAACAAAACGTAACGCCCTCGACAAGTTATCAGAGACTACTGTGAGTCCACATGGCCGAATCTCTTGATCCCAAACCTTTGGTTTGGTGAGAATGACAGGCCAAACGCCAATCCGTTGGCGACCAACGTTCGACGAGATCCACTGGCTTTCGTTCGTTTGCGAACGTTGTGCTAGTATGTACCCGCCTTATGACAAGCGTGTTGGAACGTTGGTACAACGGCAAGACAAATGTCTAAACCGTAGCAGCGTATATGTAGAGAAGTAGCTGGAAGGTGTAGCTAACTGTTGCAGATAAATCATTTTTAATTTTCACTGTGGTTTCCATATCGCGACCGACCGGAACTTACTTTGTGCAGAACCCTTGGGCAAAGGTTCAGCAATAAGCTCTCAGGCCATCAAACTGGCTCACGCCTTGCATCAGCAAGGCCATATACGAGGTGCGACAATAAAGTAATGAGACTGATTTTCTTTGCAAGATGTGGCAACCCTGCAGGCTTGCGTAGGCACAATATCTTTGACGTTGGTCTATAAGCTGCTTCTAGTCCAAGTGGCACATCCATGCAACTGTTCAGCCGTGAGTTATGTTATAATAAGTTAACACGTGTTTGTGTCTCACGTCACGGAAATGGAACTCCATAACATTGTGCAACGGTATGCCATTTCCATTATAATTATCCGGGCTGTTATGCCGTGGTCGGTTGACGAATTCTGTGTCGATTCCCAACGTTTCGTCTCCGACTGCGGGAGACGTCTTCAAGGGGGTCCGTAGCTCGATGGAAGGTCCAACACACCCACTGGCTCGCTACTGACTGCCACTAAATTCCGTGACCGCGCGCTCCCGCGCCGCGGCGTGACGTCACGTGTTTTGAAAACGTCAGTGCAATTGGCCGCTGTCCGTCGCCGTCGATCGCCGTTGCCATCTCCCAGTAGTGGACGGGTGGTACACATCTTCTTTAACACCGGCATCCATATACCGTTTAATTTCACACCCTCCTCCTTACGTTGAAATTATTAGGGTGTTTAGCGATTTCGATTGCCTCCCTGTAGAGCCTTTCGTAATATCCGCTTGTGGTCGCTAGTACTTGCGTCTCCTCGAAACGAATATTGTGGTTCCCTGGCTGGAAAGCATGCTCCGCAACAGCTGATCGTTCCGTTTCTCCTCTTCTGCAATTGCCCTTGTGCTCTTCCAAACGTTTAGAAACAGTTCTTTTAGTGGTACCCACATAAACATCACCACAGCTGCATGGGATCCTATACACTCCAGCTTTTTCCAGTGGTTTGCGAGCGTCCTTGGCAGGCTTAAGGTATTCCTGTATCTTCCTCGTGGGCTTGTAAATTACGGTAATATTCCGCTTCGTCAAGATCCTTCCTATTCTTTCCGTTACATTTTTAACAAACGGCAGGAAAACCTTAGATTTTGCAGTAGCCTGTACGTCAGTATGATTTCTGCGTGGCTGCCTCAACGCACGTTTTATTTCAGCGGACGAATATCCGTTCTTCATTAGTGCATTGTGGAGATGTTCCATCTCAGCGTCGAGCAACTCAGGTTCACAAATATGTCTCCCGCAGTCGGAGACGAAACGTTGGGAATCGACACAGAATTCATCAACCGACCACGGCATAACAGCCCGGATAATTATAATGGACATGATATTTCCGGCCGTGAAAGTCTACATTTTGGTATGCCATTTCATTTGCATTAAATTGGGTGAAAACGCGACGACAACTTGCGGTAAGCTTCAGAAGGCTTTTGGAGAGGAGATTATGTCAAGAGGTCAAGTTTTTCGTTGGCATAAAATGTTTAGTGAAGGCAGAACGAATGTTGAAGATGAAGACCGCACTGGACGACCGTCAATCTCACGTACGGATGTCAACTTGGCCAGGGTGCGTGAACTCGTACGATCTGATCGAAGATTATCCGTGAAAATGATTGGAGAAGAACTGAACATCATTCGGAAAAGGTTCGTCTAATAATAACTGAAGATCTTGGAATGAGAAAGATTTGTGCAAAAATGGTCCCCAAAAATCTCACACCACAACAGCGAGAAACACGAAAAAATATGGCAGCCGATCTGTTAGAGAAAACGCAAATCAATCCACAATTGGTGAACCGTGTTATCACTGGTGATGAAAGTTGGTTTTTTCAGTACGCTCCAGAGACTAAACGCCAACGTTCCCAATGGTGCTCAAAGGGATCACCCAGACCAAGGAAAGTTCGCATGTCAAGGTCAAACGTGAATTGTATGCTTGTGTGCTTCTTTGATTCCAGGGGAAATATTCATAGAGTGGGTGCCTCCTGGACACACAGTTAGCCAATATTACTACAAAGAAATTTTAGAAAAACTTCGTAAAAGAGTTCTTCGTGTCGGTGTCAACATTGCTGATAATTGGATTCTGTATCACAATAATGCGCCATCCCATACTGCTCTGTCAGTACAGCGCCGGCCGCGGTGGCCGTGCGGTTCTAGGCGCTCCAGTCCGGAACCGCGGGACTTCTACGATCGCAGGTTCGAATCCTGCCTCGGGCATGGATGTGTGTGTGATGTCCTTAGGTTAGTTAGGTTTAAGTAGTTCTAAGTTCTAGGGGACTGATGACCTAAGATGTTAAGTCCCATAGTGCTCAGAGCCATTTCTTTGTCAGTACAGCAATTTCTAACCTCAAAACAAGTTTCAGTACTACCACAGTCGCTCCGTGCGACTTTTTTCTATTTCCAAGACTCAAAACGCCGGTCGAGAGACACCATTTTCAAAAAACACAAAATGTCCAAAAAGCTGTAACGAGGCTCTTGGACGGTATTATAGAAAATGAGTTCCAGAAATGTTACCATCAGTGGTAGAAGCGCTGGAAGAATTGTGTGCCATCGGAAAGGAACTACTTTGAAGGAGACAACACTAAACTTGACTAAAACGGTAAATAACATTTTTTTCACATCAGTCTGTAACGCCGGAAATGCATATCCTTCTATTTCCATCTACTGTAATATAATTTTTTTTCCTTATTTTGTTACCTGAAGATATGACGTTTCTGTGTAATTGTTTTACTATTTGTATATATATGCATTTATGTCGATGTATAATTGGTATGTTGTGTAAAGATTATTTGTATTTTGACGCTGGGTGTGGCCTAGGGAAAACTATGCAATCGAAAGATTACATCGATAGGTCGTGTGGAGAACTAAAGTGTTTAGGATCTTTGGTAGTGTTAACTCTGTCGCGTGGAGCGCGGGCAGAGGGAGGGTCTGGCTGGAGTAGGGCGGTGGAGCAGGTGTGTTGTGTGACGCTCCCGCGAGTTGCCGCGCTTTCGGGGTTGGGCAGCATGTAATTGCGCTCGACTTGCCATGATAATTTCTGACACGGTGTCGCGGACGGGAAGCATTAGCTGGCGCACGTCAAGAGCCCGTTTCGCCTGGTGACCGTGTCGAGAAGAAGGCGCGCCCACATCCAGCTTCTGCAACAGCGACGGCCGACAATGAGTGACTGTCGCCACCTCCTCGATCGGCGACTTCAAACCTTCAATCAACCAACAAGGAAGACTGGAAGCACGTAAAGTTTTAGAACTGTATGGCAGACCTCAGCTCTTCAAATTTTTAAAATTGTTGCATCACAAAATTACAGCAACTTAGCATGAACGTTTGTTGCTCATTGTCCCAATTGCATTACCAAGCAGGGTCCCTTCCTTTTCCGGAATGAACCCGAGTGTCGTTGAAATTCAAACGCCAGCACCATTCGATTTCACTGCTTTAATTTCAAAGTTCAGTTAAGGTATTCATAGCTGGCTACAATATTTAGATTACACAAGCACAAATTAAGAGTGCGAGTTTTGTTACCGTATTTTAGCTTACCTGTGACTGCAGCTCAGCCTGGTACGTACTACATTTTACCATTGTTAATTGTTCAGAATCATTTAATTCAAGTTCAAAGTTAAATCTCTTATTTCTAAATTGCGTAGATTCAAGTAGCTTTTGAAATGATTGTTGAGGTAGTCCAAGACTAACCGTATTTTACTGAATTTCGATGTGCTTCAGAAAGAAAGCTCACTATTAACTTCAGTCACTAAATTAGCTTTCGATTTTCCGGTTTTAATAATTCTTTTGCTAAATTAAGTCACAGTGTAGCGAAATTTATTACTTCTGACAAACTTTCAGTTTTCACACTACACGTGTCAACCTTCAGTTGCCACGCTTCTAGTGCTAATTATATGTGTAATAACCTTTCTTTTTCAGTTACTATAGTAATTGTCCTTAGGACTGGCGACCGTAATTTCCCCCAAATCTCAAATATCTAATTACCGCTAGTTAATTGTTAACGTAACGGCCGCACATTTACTTTCTTTATTAACTTTACCCCTTTTCAAAATTAATTTCCACCAGTTTCATTTGCATTTTTCCTTTCATTAAGATGTAACCCTTTCCTCCCTCTTTACCGACAAATTGACTTCGGTGACGATTGCATTTCCCAAATTTCCATTAGGTACACGCGGTTTAATTTTTCACTGTCATTAAGGTCGATAAGTGAGGGGGAGGTTACAAGTCTCATTACTTTATTGTCGCACCCCGTATGCTGTCGGCTGTGTTATGCTGAGTTGGCTGGCTGTCGTCCAGGTGTCCTTACTCGTCGCCTGGTTTCTGGCACAGACATAGACTTCTTTTATGAAAGCCGCTCTTAATAAAGAATGTTGCAACTAAGTGGGCGTTCTTAACTCCACTCTCGTCGGGGTACTAGAAGATCTCAACCCACAGATCCTGCACACGTCACTCTGAGACATACGTGGCCAGTCTGGTTAGCACTGGTGCCGGTATTGACCGCCACGTCACTACGGACAACATGTCCCTCGCTATCAATACAAGGCTTGCAGAGGTAATAGCGCTGCTGGATGGAAGTAAGAAGTAGTCAGATGATATGTCGAGAGTAATGTACAGCATACTTGGCATAGAATGTCAAAATGGTTCAAATAGCTCTAAGCACTATGGGACTTAACATCTGAGGTCATTAGTCCCCTAGACTTAGAAGTACTTAAACCTAACTAACCTAAGGATATCACACACATCCATGCCCGAGGCAGGATTCCAACCTGCGACCGTAGCAGCAGCTCGGTTCCGTACTGAAGGGCCTAGAACCGCTCGGTCACAGCGGCCGGCCATAGAAGGATGAAACAAGCAAGGAAGCAGGCGCTGAAGAGTAGTAGAAAGAAGAAAAATGAATTGTTTAATATCAGAATTCGCCGAGCGGAGTGGCCGGCTTTTGAATATCAGAATTATGAAAATTACAGTAGCTAAAGAAGTGAATGAGTCTAAGAAGTAATCTTACATCGGACGGGAGAAGAAAGGAAGATATCTGAATTCAGTCACACATTCAGCAGTAGTTAAGAGTAGTAAAACTACCGCAGGCTACTGCAGACTCCAGTAAGTGAGAGTAGATTACGGAAGCTTTCCTAGTGATTTTGGTCAGTTAAGACCATACACGCCTTACCTGTATGTTAGGTGTGTTGCATACCTATCGGGCGTTGCTTGATAACGATCGGTTTCTTTACATATGCGATGAGTGTCTTGCTAGTTCCCCTAAAATTCAGAAGGGGTAAACCGTCTAAAAACTGAGTAAGGATATATAAAGTGCTACATACCCTAAGGAACATTATTGCTCTACATTGTTATCCTCCTGGATGTTACTTAAAAACAAACGGTGTTTGCCGACCGCCGTGGCCGCTCGGTTCTAGGTACTGCAGTCCGGAACCGAGCGACTGCTACGGTCGCAGGTTCGAATCCTGCCTCGGGCATGGATGTGTGTGATGTCCTTAGGTTAGTTAGGTTTAAGTAGTTCTAAGTTCTAGGGGACTGATGACGTCAGATGTTAAGTCCCATAGCGCTCAGAGCCATTTGAACCAAACGGTGTTTATTGTACAATTGAACTTATTAGTGTTTAATTCAGGTTTAGTTCGAGAATTATTGAATTGCAAGGTGAAAAAGACAGATGTTGTAGTGAAAATAAAGAAAACATTACAGATTTATAATATAGCACTCGAAAACACAAATTTCGCAACAAAAGAATAAAAAAAAAACAGAAATATATCAAACGTCACTTCATTCCATCGTCGAACTTATATGGAACCCATTTCTGTGACTCATAAAGGACTTCCCCATTTATCAATAATAACAGGAAACTCTCGTCTTCGATCATGATGAACAACGTTTCACTGAGTACAAAATAACAATAATTATATAAACTTTTCTATTTCTGCAGGTTAACTGTACGTCTATCACAACCAATTGCTTTGTATCCATAAAACGCACAAGTCAAACGAGCAAGTAATTTTTACTAGCTGTAAAAAGCTATTTGTATTGTGTAAGGATATAAATTTTGCAGTGGACTAACACTTGATCTCGTGCCGTTCTAATTACGTGCAAAACAGACTGCTAAATAAGCAAAAAACAAAGAAATCATCGGCTCCCAGTTTCTCTAAGACGCATTCAGTTAAGTTTCTTGCCCTACCAATGTTACCAGTGCTACACGTAACCCTACCATTTGCTCGGTCATTTGTGTAGTGTACCAAACCTGTCGAACTGTAGAATTGGTACAGTGCAACTATAGCAGCGGTTTTTGCTCATCAGTCTATGTGTGCACCTACCTACCGTGCTATGTCCCGCTCTCTGCATTTTGCTATCGCGGGAGTAAAAGACGGAAAGGAGAAGAAGGCGTCTAAATAATACCGCGCCTTACTACTCGCTTGGCATCTTCAGAACTGCAGTATCGTACTTTGGCACTGGTTTAGCAAAGCTTTTCCACTGCCAGCTTTAGAGGACAGTGTTGACAACATAGCCATGATAGAGGAAGCGGCGTTATACGATGACTGTTCAGCTACGGCTTCCAGCTAATTGTCAACATAGTCGCCGCCTCGATTTAGACGATTGTCGTAATGTGGTACGGACTTTCCAGTACCCTCATCATCGAACGCAACCGCCTGTGCTTTCCGCCAGTTATCTACGCTCGTCTGCAGCTCTTAGTCTGCGCAAAAATTCTGTCCTAATAGCCAGGGGTTCATGTCAGCAAAGAGATGAAAACCAGAGGGAGGCAAGTGCGGGGTGCATCGTCGGTGATCGAACACTTCGCATCGAAAACTCTGCGGGAATGTCGTCGTTGCAGCTGCAGCGGTGCGGCCGGGCATCTTCATGAGTAAGGACAATGCCTGGAGACAACGTTCCTGTCCGTTTTTTCTGAACTGACGTTTGTAGACGATTTTTTCGAATCGCCCGATCCACTCGCTGATCAAGACCGTCGACTGACAGTCGCTTCCTTTCCTGTCTGCTTGTGTGCTGCTTCGAAGTTCCTGCACCATTGCGGCACTTTTCTGTCACACATGACAGTCACCTTATGTGGGCTGCATAAAATCAGCATGAAGAAATCGAATGACGACACACACTTGACACTTGGCGGTAAACTGTATTGTTCTAGGCATCTTTACGTGCTGAGTGTGCGATTAGAACTGAAAAGGGCGACTAAGGCGATCGACGGGCATACTACAAACACCGCACAACACATTGTGCAAAGCTTCATCGGATTTTCACTGTGGTTTTAATTTCGCGACCGATCGGACCTTAAAAAAATAGCCCTCGTAGTACAGCATAGTAGGTTATAGTATTTTACTACCGAGTCACCCCTCACTTGGATAGCCAGCCTTGAGCGCCTATGATCGGATGACTTGTCTGGCTTAGTGATAATAAATTATATGCACAAATCTCTCTCGTAAAGAAGTCTGCCTATTAGTCAAAGTTATACAGAATCTTTCCAGAGATTAACCTTCATATGCAGACACAAAATGAGACAAGGGGTTTTAATTCGTCCTAATCCTGGCAGTTTGCATGAAACATTTATAAAATATACACATAACGCTTTTGTGAATTAATCTATCTATATACACTCCTGGAAATTGAAATAAGAACACCGTGAATTCATTGTCCCACGAAGGGGAAACTTTATTGACACATTCCTGGGGTCAGATACATCACATGATCACACTGACAGAACCACAGGCACATAGACACAGGCAACAGAGCATGCACAATGTCGGCACTAGTACAGTGTATATCCACCTTTCGCAGCAATGTAGGCTGCTATTCTCCCATGGAGACGATCGTACAGATGCTGGATGTAGTCCTGTGGAACGGCTTGCCATGCCATTTCCACCTGGCGCCTCAGTTGGACCAGCGTTCGTGCTGGACGTGCAGACCGCGTGAGACGACGCTTCATCCAGTCCCAAACATGCTCAATGGGGGACAGATCCGGAGATCTTGCTGGCCAGGGTAGTTGACTTACACCTTCTAGAGCACGTTGGGTGGCACGGGATACATGCGGACGTGCATTGTCCTGTTGGAACAGCAAGTTCCCTTGCCGGTCTAGGAATGGTAGAACGATGGGTTCGATGACGGTTCGGATGTACCGTGCACTATTCAGTGTCCCCTCGACGATCACCAGTGGTGTACGGCCAGTGTAGGAGATCGCTCACCACACCATGATGCCGGGTGTTGGCCCTGTGTGCCTCGGTCGTATGCAGTCCTGATTGTGGCGCTCACCTGCACGGCGCCAAACACGCATACGACCATCATTGGCACCAAGGCAGAAGCGACTCTCATCGCTGAAGACGACACGTCTCCATTCGTCCCTCCATTCACGCCTGTCGCGACACCACTGGAGGCGGGCTGCACGATGTTGGGGCGTGAGCGGAAGACGGCCTAACGGTGTGCGGGACCGTAGCCCAGCTTCATGGAGACGGTTGCGAATGGTCCTCGCCGATACCCCAGGAGCAACAGTGTCCCTAATTTGCTGGGAAGTGGCGGTGCGGTCCCCTACGGCACTGCGTAGGATCCTACGGTCTTGGCGTGCATCCGTGCGTCGCTGCGGTCCGGTCCCAGGTCGACGGGCACGTGCACCTTCCGCCGACCACTGGCGAAAACATCGATGTACTGTGGAGACCTCACGCCCCACGTGTTGAGCAATTCGGCGGTACGTCCACCCGGCCTCCCGCATGCCCACTATACGCCCTCGCTCAAAGTCCGTCAACTGCACATACGGTTCACGTCCACGCTGTCGCGGCATGCTACCAGTGTTAAAGACTGCGATGGAGCTCCGTATGCCACGGCAAACTGGCTGACACTGACGGCGGCGGTGCACAAATGCTGCGCAGCTAGCGCCATTCGACGGCCAACACCGCGGTTCCTGGTGTGTCCGCTGTGCCGTGCGTGTGATCATTGCTTGTACAGCCCTCTCGCAGTGTCCGGAGCAAGTATGGTGGGTCTGACACACCGGTGTCAATGTGTTCTTTTTTCCATTTCCAGGAGTGTATATGAAAACCGTATCAAAACCCTGCAACAGTCCCAGAGATTATCCTTTATTTACAGGCAAATAAGACGAGATGCCGTACTTAAATTTAGTAAAATTTGTAGGTGTATACATAATAAAGTAGTCTTCGAAAAGGAAAATTTTAACAATTTACCAGGACTATTACCTACGCGTAGAACACGGGATGTCGTCTCACCACTGGTATAACCTATATCAATTCGATGCTTTGAGTAAAATGCGAGAGCGTAGGGAGTGCAACAGAAAAGAAACACGTCCTTTGAACAAAGATGAGAGCTTTTAAAAGTTTTTGTTTGTTTGTTGATAGCTTAGAAGTACGATGTGTCGGAATAATATAGGAATTTTCGCACGATACACGTGTAATAAAACTGAAAAGGAACTTTTTGTGACTTGATGTAAATTGTCTTTGACGCCAGGAGTATGAAGGTGCGATGGCACTAATTACAGAAAGTACCAAGAAATGTTGTCGAGTGCAGCCTCTACGCCACTGATTCCCAACCTGGGGGAACATGAAATTTTCTAAGGGGTAAAAACTGAACGATTCGATTCTGTTTTAGTCACGAAACTACATTATTTTCAAAACATCATTGGTATTATCGCAGTTTTGTAAGATTCTAATACTGATTAAATAAGCAATCAATAATTACTTTCTTTCAGTTAGTTGCGTTCATGCGGTGGAGGGTACAGATTCGGCACGTAGTCGATCAACTACACACACTGTCGGTAAAACTGAGACATTTACGTAACAAATGCTAAATATTTGAAGAGATTGTCTTCTCCAATTTGTAGACAGTACCTGCAGTACTCCAGAAATTGCTTCATTACTCGCTTCCAAACAGTTAAGGAATTGAAACTTCCTGGCAGATTAAAACTGTGTGCCCGACCGAGACTCGAACTCGGGAAGGTAGGAGACGAGATACTGGCAGAAGTAAATCTGTGAGTACCGGGCGTGAGTCGTGCTTCGGCAGCTCAGATGGTAGAGCACTTGCCCGCGAAAGGCAAAGGTCCCGAGTTCGAGTCTCGGTCGGGCACACAGTTTTAATCTGCCAGGAAGTTTCATATCAGCGCACACTCCGCTGCAGAGTGAAAATCTCATTCTGGAAACATCCCCCAGGCTGTGGCTAAGCACGATACAGCAGTGACTACAAAAGGGCTACTGCAGTGCTGTAGAAGGTATTATTACTGTTAATACTGTTACTATTAGTGGCTGTGATCAGAAACAAAGCAGTATAGCCTGAAGTCTTCCAATTTCTGAGATTTCAGAATTAAGGAGTGATTTACGAACGTATAGTGCGCACATTTTAACTTGATTGATTTTAAATGTTGTTGCAGAGTGCAGATCGAGCAAGACCCGCAGTGGGGGGAGGGGGGGGATGCAGGGGTAGCATGTTTTGTAACAAATGACTACGCTCACCGTGCCGGCCGGAGTGGCCGAGCGGTTCTAGGCGCTACAGTCTGGAACCGCGCGACTGGTACGGTTGCAGGTTCGAATCCTGCCTCGGGCATGGATGTGTGTGATGTCCTTAGGTTCGTTAGGTTTAAGTAGTTCTAAGTTCTAGGGGACTGATGACCTCAGATGTTAAGTCCTATATTGCTCAGAACCATTTGAACCGTTTTTGAACTACGCTCACTGTGAATAGTTGGCTTTCTAACTTGAGAAGGAGTTGTAGGTAGCACTTGCAATGCGTTACGAATTCCTTCGTCATTCATTATAAAACACAGACACACACACTCACACACACACTCTCTCTCTCTCTCTCACACACACACACACACACACACACACACACAAGATACACACATACAAACTATATATCATTCACCTTTCATCATTCTAAAAATAAAGGTGTTCCAAGAGAAGTCTTTCATTCTACAGTTTAATTAGGTGCTAAAGTTGGTAGCCGGCCGCGGTGGCCGTGCGGTTCTGGGCGCTTCGGTCCGGAACCGCGGGACTGCTACGGTCGCAGGTTCGAATCCTGCTTCGGGCATGGATGTGTGTGATGTCCTTAAGTTAGTTAGGTTTAAGTAGTTCTAAGTTCTAGGGGACTCCTGACCTCAGAAGTTAAGTCCCATAGTGCTCAGAACCTAAAGTTGGTGATAATGTGGTGGTGGGGGGAAACAGATGGTGGGGAGACATGGCGGTGGTATCAACTAATATCTAATTGCACTCTGAGGTAATGGTCTAGGAATGGTCGGCAACCACTGCTCTACGCTTTTTTCTTGCAGATGACAATGATGTTTTCATTACGATGAAAAGATACTGCATAATTTACAGAGGATATAAAAGGATACTCGCTTACGTAGATGCTCGCTTCTTACATAGCGAAACGGCAAGGCACCGTGAGAGGAGTAGATATAATTTAGAGCGACTGCAAAGCAGTAAATTGTTCGGCCGCGGCGGTAAATTCGTGCGAGGCTTCGTCACTCCCTGGCAGCGGAGCGGCCTGCAGCAGGGTCGAGAAGGCATCCGGCAGCTATGCGATGAATGACGCAGATAAAGGCCGGCAGGAAGGAGGAACGAGAATTCTGGCCGCACGAAAAAAGGAAGACCAGTCTGTCTGCACGCCGCTCCCAGACAGCCGCGTCATTCTTCACAGCCTTTTTGATGCGAGAGCAGCGCTAAGTAATTAATTAATTCTAGTGCATTCCTTCTCTCACCCCATCCCCTGAGGCGTTACAATCTCCTCTGAGTTACGTAACTTGAAGTATATAACTAATTCCCTAAGGACAGTGTACGTAGCAACCGCAGAATTTTTCTCAAGAGTCTTTTATACCGATCTATAAGATGTGCCTGAACGATCTCAAAAACGGAAAGGCTGGTCAGACAATTTCAGTTGTCTATTGGACAAGTAGCGTTGAGAAATGGTACCTGAATGTTGCGTACACATGTCCACAAAGCTATGCAGTAATAAGTAAATTTTCTGGAGATGTTTATAAAACAATGAAAGATAGTAAGTCATGAAAATTCTTGCTTTCAGTGAAGAATTGGGACTTGAACACCAAGAAACATAGCTAATAATACAGATTCTCTTTTTCTTAATAACACAGGAAAGTGTAAAACTAGGTTGCTTTCATCCTTGCATTCAAGAAAATATGCAGCGATCTGATAGAGTATAAGATACAAAATTGTTAAGGCTTTCGTGGCCACTTGTTGACAAACTGCCTATTGGCTTCTGTCTCGGGTTCTTCGGCCGACGTTCATCTAATGATTTTTCTGACGTTTCGCCAGCACGAGTGGCTGGCATTGTCAAAGCTTCACCCTCCATTGCCGGTGGTGAACTGGAGCCGAGCTCGCGGGCGCAGACTATATGTACCTGGCGCGCCAACGTCCGACGGCTTCTCCGCGGTCATTTCCGGTGCGGTTCTCCTCTTGCTACCTGCGACGGTCGTTCGCTGCAGTACGGGAAGCCAGGATCCGTTTACCTTAAGGCTTTCCTCTTTCTTGTTGAAACTGTTCGCGTGTTTTTGGATTTCTACAGCTTCTCTGAACAAGCGCATGTGATAGTGCTTCTCTACAGCCAGAACTTCCGTGTCGGCGAATTTTATTACGTGGTCGGTCTCATTCAGTGCGTGCTCTGCCACGGCCGATTTCTCCACCTGCCCCAACCTGCAATGTCGCTTATGCTCTTTGATCCTGGTGTTAATGGATCGTCCAGTCATTCCGACATAAACTTTTCCGCATGTGCAAGGTATACGGTATATTCCCGACATTGCAAGTGGGTCTCTTTTCTCCTTCGCCGATCTAAGATACTCTTTGATCTTCCTTGTCGGTTTGAAAGTCGTCTTTACGCCGTGTTTGCGCAATATACGGCCGATTCTGTCCGTCACTCTGGGAATGTATGGCAGAAAGGCCGTACCCGACATTTCTTTTTCTGGTTCCTTACTTCGCCGAGTGTTTAGCTCTGTTACACTTCTAATGTAATTTGTGGAGTACCCATTGCTCCTCAGAACAGTTTCCAGGTGTTGCATTTCTCGTTTGAGGTGTTGAGGCTCACATATTCGTCCTGCTCTCGTTACGAGCGTACTAATCATGCCTCTTTTCTGGCTCGGGTGGTGGTTTGACAGTTTGTGCAGGTATCGGTCCGTGTGTGTCGGTTTTCGATACACGCTGTGTCCCAGGTTTTCGCCGTCCCTTGTGACCAGCACATCTAGAAATGGCAGTTTCCTGTCCTTTTCTACCTCCATGATAAATGTTATGTTGGCATGGAGGCTGTTCAAGTTTCACCGAGCTGTTCTTCACCATGGCTCCACACCACGAAAGTATCATGCGGAAAAGTTTATGTCGGAATGACTGGACGATCCATTAACACCAGGATCAAAGAGCATAAGCGACATTGCAGGTTGGGGCAGGTGGAGAAATCGGCCGTGGCAGAGCACGCACTGAATGAGACCGACCACGTAATAAAATTCGCCGACACGGAAGTTCTGGCTGTAGAGAAGCACTATCACACGCGCTTGTTCAGAGAAGCTGTAGAAATCCAAAAACACGCGAACAGTTTCAACAAGAAAGAGGAAAGCCTTAAGGTAAACGGATCCTGGCTTCCCGTACTGCAGCGAACGACCGTCGCAGGTAGCAAGAGGAGAACCGCACCGGAAATGACCGCGGAGAAGCCCTCGGACGTTGGCGCGCCAGGTACATATAGTCTGCGGCCGCGAGCTCGGATCCAGTTCACCACCGGCAATCGAGGGTGAAGCTTTGGCAGAGTATAAGATGTTTGAAAAACTGAGGAAGACAGGTATAGTGACGAACGGCTATCAGGAGTTAACAATAAATTCAGAATTTATAAGGCTGACACCATTGTGGATGTTATAGAAAGGAAGACTTGGTACTGTTTGGTTTATGTACCACTAACGCCCACAGCTTGCCTAATTTCATTCTTTTGACTTTCTATGATCTCTCTGCCGCCTGGGCAGTACGGATACGTTGTCACTAGTAGATCATGCATTGGGATAAGGAAACCAACAAATTAGTTTCACCGATACTACAGTGTTAGCAAGGTCTAATTACTACTACGATTTCTATACAGAGTTGCCATGCAAACTAAAAAAAGGACTGAGATTAAACAAGTTAAAGGTCTTACATGGAGAGCTCCTCAGCAGCGCGGTCGACTTTCTGAAAAAAAAAATAAAAATACGGTTATGTAGCTATTCAGCCAGGGGGGCCATCATGTCCGAGTAATTCACGAAAAAAATTCAGAATTGTCGTCACACTCAACAGCGTTACAAAAGCTTCTTCGATCGCGCTGGTCGTGTGATGTTATGAATAGGAAAGTAGTTTGACACGCAGGAGATTGTGGGTTCACATCATGCCAGGTACGGTAAACATTTTTTATTCTTAAATTTTTATAAAAACTACTCTGATCATCATTTTTATTCAATTATTTGATTTAAGTGTAATTTTTTTATTTCCATTCCTTTGCCACATAATTTTAATCACAGTCAACTTCTTCATTTGCTCCCATTTTCCTTCCCATCAGCCTTTCTCCACTTGAAATCCTTGTTCGTGCGTTTTTAATTAATCTTAGGCATTAACTTCGATTTAATTTCTTTCGTAACCCTGTTTTTTGTCCGCGTTAGTGCGTTCATTATATGCATTTCTCGCCGCGCTGGTTAGCCGCGTGGTGTGAGACGCCTTGCAACGGTTCGCGCGGCTCCCCCAGTCGGAGGTTCGAGTCTTTCCTCGGGCATGGGTGAGTGTGTTGTCCTTAGTATAAGTTAGTTTAAGTTACATTAAGTAGTGTGTGAGCCTAGGGACGGATAACCTCCGCAGTTTGGTCTCATAGGAACTTACCACCAACTATTTCTCATTGTTTGAATTTCGTTATACTTATAACCCCTTCTATCAATTAAATCTTCATTGCATTATTTTTTCCATAGTGAAATAGTTACTTAGGTTTGATTTAAATGTTTGTAGGACGATTACCATGCAGAAAAATTGCACATTTGGTAACGAAAAATACATTTTTCACACCACTGCACAGTCAAGGTAAACAGAGTATTTGGTCTTTCGTTTTTAACTGATCATCGGAATCTTCAAATAATTTAGTATTATAATAGATGAATATAATTAAACTGATATTCACAAAAATTACGACGGGAGAAGGAATCTTATAGGTAAAAAACAAAACAAATGAGAAAAGTTCATACGGTGGTTAAAATAATGTGGCAAACGAATAGAAATAAAAAAATACATTTACGCCAGTTAATTGAATAAAAGCAATGGTCAAAATAATTTTGACAAAGATTTAAAAATAAAAAAAATTCGCAACACCTGACGAGATTCAAACACAAGATCCCGTGCTTGTGAAGCTATTATTGTGCCCATTGAACCACGTGAACGTTTGTGTAATGCGACTTTTTTATGTTATTTGGTGTCACGTGAAATTCTGAACATTTTTTCGTCAATTGCTCGTAGACGAGGGCCCACCATGGTGAATGGCTGCAGTGCATGATAACTGGTATCTTAAACTACATCACGATACATTTGAATTTAGCCTTTCTCGGTGAATCTCGATGATGAAGTCTTATCAGGTTATTACCCGAGTCAAGGTGTCGTTCTGCGGCAACGTTTCAACGAGTTTTCTACTTGTCATCTTCAGGAGAAGATAACAAGTAGGGAGTGTGTTAAAACGTTGCCGCTGAACAACGCCTTGATTCGGCTAATAACCTGAGAAGAGGTATACTTGAAAAGAGAGACAGCATTGGTCGTATATTTTTACTATCGCAAAATCGATTTTCTGTCACTGAGTGACCATCTTCAGTGCTGTATTATATAACTTAAATTATTAAGCACTGGTGTCAATAAGCTTACGGCGATCACATAGACTCACTATGGAGTCGCCAATCAACCTGAGAAGACTT
Source organism: Schistocerca nitens (assembly GCF_023898315.1). Taxonomy (NCBI): domain Eukaryota; kingdom Metazoa; phylum Arthropoda; class Insecta; order Orthoptera; family Acrididae; genus Schistocerca; species Schistocerca nitens. The sequence continues at coordinate 982,084,689 of NC_064617.1, read as the reverse complement.
CATCACCACATATTTGGTTTCAAAAAATCGATCCCACCGCTGGAGACCTCTCCTTGTTAGTCACAAGAAAAGCAAATAGTGCCAACCCTTCCATAATCCGAACTCCATAGAACGGATACTCTGCGACTGTTTGCTGATAACGACGTAAACACTTGTCTCTGTTGAGCAGATTATCTGCTAATTGCACTTCGATAGCTTCTTTTACAAACTCGACAAATCTTGGAAACACGTCGTTTCGTTTCCGCGCTCTCAATGGAGACAATGTTCTAAGTCTTCTGTGCCCGTCATTCCAACATATGCCATTCATAACAATCAACCTAGTATTTGATAAGAGCTGTGAATTCGCTGCCGGCCGAAGTGGCCGTGCGGTTAAAGGCGCTGCAGTCTGGAACCGCAAGACCGCTATGGTCGCAGGTTCGAATCCTGCCTCGGGCATGGATGTTTGTGATGTCCTTAGGTTAGTTAGGTTTAAGTAGTTCTAAGTTCTAGGGGACTAATGACCTCAGCAGTTGAGTCCCATAGTGCTCAGAGCCATTTTTGTGAATTCGCTGACTATGTGCTTGTTTTGTTTTAACCTTCGAGGCGTTAAGTTTTATCTATGACTGACGCTCTTGTTACCAACAGTCTTACCACTGACGCATGCGCGTTTGCTCCACAGTGTGAGGTGCTTTGAGACTTGAGAATGGCTGAAAGGTTATCAGCCGAAATATCGCTACAAGGGTTAATTATATCCCGGTTGCATCCCGAAAAACGATAGAACATCCAAAGAGAGAGTTTAGTGAAATTATGAAATCCTTCTGGAATCGCAGCATGCGTTCCTTTTTTCCACAGCGCATGTTACAAAAAATCTCGAGGAAGTGTTTCACTGTGTTCTCCACGCTTTGAAAACTAAGGCTACAGCCACATCGAAGAAGTGCCTTGTCCTCCGAAAAATAAGGAACCCTTGAATTAAACATCAAAGGTATCCTTAATCCGTTCAATTAAATTTACTTCGCGTTGTTTGTTTCTGGGGTATTTAACAGGTCCAGCACAAAGGTGTGACAACAGATTTGCTGCTATGCGTACATTCGGCCGAGCTCGTTCCCTTATGTCTACAAGACCCTCCATAATGTGATGTATAAACGTATGTTTTTGGATAGGGTCCGCCTTTAGCAACACAAAATTTTATTTTTTAACCCAAAATGTTTCACTGCAGTTGCAGCATCTTCAGTCGGCTTTTATTTCTCATCTGTTAAAGATAAAGAATGTTCTTTACTGTCTGTATATATAACTATTAGTTTTTAAATCGTAATTACAGATATTTGAAAAAACAGACATATTATGAATTCATACCTTTTTGCCACATGGTGTGGTTTTTCTGATGTGTTGTGTTTCTACAGTGACTGTTTTGTTCCACAGTTTGTCATCTGCAACCACTTACACCTTAAAGTAGTGATGTATGAGGCTTAAATCCCTGCTCTGTGTTGCTTCTTGTTCAAGACTGTGATTTTGTGCAGAGTCAAATCATCATCTAAAACATGGTTTCCAAGCAGTTTAAGCGATTGCGGGACATCACTGAAAACTCACACTCTTCTCGCTGGACTTACAGGGTTTGGAAACTCCAGGCTCGTTCCAGACCTTTGAATTATTGCGTCTCATACCACAAATATTGCTGCCTGATTTTGGGTTCCAGCTCTTTCCAAATACTTTATTATATTCAGGAGTAACTCACTACTCATGGAAGTATCGAAGACAAAACATACACGGTGTTTCCATGATGACAGCAAACTACGGACTACGACCACCACAACGGTTTTGCTTGGTCATAACACGCGCAATCATCTATATTCATCTCGTCAAAGCATAGGACTCTTATTTTCTGAAGGGTTTTCAATGTTTCTATCTTAGCTGCCGTAAGACTTGTTGCAGAATTCCAGGTCTTCGCTTCCATTGTTTGGCCTATTTCTGAAAAAAATGGCTCTGAGCACTATGGGACTCAACTGCTGAGGTCATTAGTCCCATAGAACTTAGAACTAGTTAAACCTAATTAACCTAAGGACATCACAAACATCCATGCCCGAGGCAGGATTCGAACCTGCGACCGTAGCGGTCTTGCGGTTCCAGACTGCGGGGCCTATTTCTGAAGTATGGCCGGCGAGGAAAAGTATAGTTCTTTTTCCGGAGGTAAGAGTAAGCTTGTGAGAAAGCTCTTACGCTGATAGCATTAGCAGTATCTTTCGGGCCTCAGTTCACTCACTTTCTGTTACTAAGTAAAGATCAAATCTGGCCTTGTGTGAAACACTGAGGTAGAATACTGCTTACCTTATCTCTAGTTTATTGTTTTATTGCAGAAGAAGGGCATCTGTTTACGTCCACAGCATACCTCGAACACTTGGCTTTAGGTAAGATGACCATACTTCTGGGCCCGAAGCTGGGACCAATTTTATAATCTTACTGCTCCGAATGCACCAATGCTCTGTAATTGTTGTACTTTCGGGAAGCTTACATGAAATGAGGAGTACGCACCAAATGGAAATATAATAGACATTAAAAGACACATTTACAGTTAGTGTATAATTATAATACATTTAAATCTTACAAGTTAGTAACACTTGCTTACGTAACTACACACAACTTTTAACACTCAGTTGTTCACACCCACATACGTGTGTAATGAATGAATTTGGTTCAGCAAACGTTTGCTTCCGTTTAAGTTTAAGAACTCCTATACTTCCGAAGAACTCTATTTCAAATTAATTTTCACGATCAATATTGCTTTCAAAGTCTCTAATTTCATTTGAGTTTCCTCGGACATCCATATCTGTTTCATCAAAGAAAAGACACAAATTCCATAATTTTAGAAATATTTTCATAAGAGGCATGTTTGGCAGTGAAGTGCCGGAACATTTGTACCCAACGAATGTAAGTGACAGTTTTTTTCTATAATCCCTTTCTCTATTTGCAGTGTGATAATCTGATGCATATTAACGCACTCTTGCAACAAGTCATTCTCATTAGTTTTGCAGTTTGGTGACACCATTGTAAGGGACTCGTAGCATTTGAGTACCTCATCCCACATAGGTTCATAGTTTAAAAGAAGCCATTTGTAGTCTGAAAAGGCATTAAAATGTTCAGTCCGATGCTCAATGTACTGAGCACTGCTATCATAAAATTCACAGAGTTTCTCAGGGAACACAGTTGACCACAAAATGGAAAGCGCAAGTGATATATCCGACGTAGGAAATGTGGGTGAAAGAACGCCATAAATCGGCCAGGTGGAGCGTGGGAACCATCGAATACATCTCCAGGACCACAAGCATGAGTTAACAGCCCTGGAAATCGCCACTGACGATGCTTCCAAAATAAATAAACGAAACGCTTATGGTAATAAACAAACTGCCTTCAATTAGTTGCATAGGCGGCACATATCTCCACGAATTTTAAGGCAACTAAGGGGAAAAAGGAAAGTAGGAAAAAATGACGAAAACATAGTAACATTTATACACCCTCAGATTCAGTTTTACTTAAAGCACTTCTTATAACGTGTGGCGTGAAACTGGTTTTTCTTTTTTCTGTCATATTCATTCTCAAAGCATGAAGTGCTTCTCTAATCTCTACATACTGTTCTTCTACCTTCAGTACTGATGGATTAAAATTTGATGTCTGATTATCTAAAAAAAGGCATTCAGAACAGGGATTTACAAAAAGTATCTTTAATATTGTTAGGCACTTTTCTTCACTCAAAAAATATGATTTCATCGGTCCATAGACACGTAAAACTCAATGTCTGGATGCAAAGCCAATAGCCCAGTATTGCTATAATAAAGCAATTGTTTGTACTCTAAGACTAAAAAGATACAGAATTCTTTTAGGCTGTGTACAGAGGCAGAATATATGTTGAAATTATAATAAATCTTACAGATGACATCGATTGGTAAACAATCTGATGTTACCGTTATAGCATTATGCACAATGTGCGTTTCAGAACCTACAGCCCTTTTATTTGTGGAAAATAATGTTTGTCTCTCTTCAAGACCGTCCACCAAAGTTTATGTTGGCAATGTCCTCGAAGAATGCTATAAGCTTATCATTCAAATTATTTTCTGCGATGGTATCATACACAAAGTTTCCAACAATGTCTCGAGTTTCAACAGGCTGCCCCTTAAACTGGAGAATTTTAACACACGTGCCTTCAAGACGTACGAAATATCGGACAAGAACAGGAAAGATTTTTGTATTTTCGTGGTTAGATGCATCAGAAAGAATGGTAATGCATTGTACTTTGTTCAGTTACCGCTGTAATTCATCATGACAATATGGGGCAAGCAAGTAAACAACAAAGGCTTCGTATTTTGGTTGATCAGGGTGTACAAAGAACCGAAGCATTTCCGAATAAGTTTAGACGTGCAATCACTTGAACGATAGTTATAGTTCTCTTGTACTAAATGGAAAGCCCCTGTGCCTTCCGTTGCAGACAGTTCACGTTCGTTCTCACTTGGAACAACTTGCCGAAGGAAGTCCGTCAATTTCTCGAAGATGCGGCATTGGTATCTGACAACTTGTATTTGGTCGTTCTCAAATGATACTCTATGTTATAGTTCTGTGCAAGGGTGACAAAAAACTCGCCTTCACATTTCGTGTGACGGACATCGCAGACTGTTCGACCTCTTTATTATGAATGGATACCTGTTTTAAAAGTAAGTAAATGGATACCTGTTTTAAAAGTAAATAAATGTTAACGCATAAGAGTTTGTAGGCTTAAATCTGATTTAGCTAAAAATAGAGTTATTTCACATTGTTTATGACGCTGAATTTTGAATGCATTACTTTGTTGCCTCTTCTGACGTTCCGAATTGAAAATTCAGGACCCCTTGGGCATTTCAAAGTTGTTAGAACTTGAAGGCATAATCAAGCAGCCACGTAAACGCAGTTCATAATGCGCCATGTTAGATTAGCGATACTGATAGAGTACAGTTTCTTTTACAGTACTAGAAATACAAAAATTGATACGTTGAAACCAGACATGACCGATAATCCAATTTAATTTATAAAAACCAGGACAATTTGGAGCACCGGCAGAAATCGATGGTGAAAAGGGGAGTGGACTATAAAAATCGGAAATGTCGCAACCAAATCGGGACGTGGTCAATTTACTTCAGGAACCTTGTTAGTTAATATCAAGGCGTATTTTTCTTTCCTCTGCAGTTGTGTTTCAGTTTATAGTTGGTCTATTCCCTCTTTAGCCGTAACGTCTAGGTCAAGAACTATCTCTGTGCTGTTCGAATGATCACATTTCATTTTCTTCGGAGATAAATCTTCTAAAGGAGACAGCACACTCTTTCGTACTCTTACCTTCTAACAACGAGATCTCTTGCTGATGTTACCTGTTTACAAAAACAATTATTTTAGAGTAGCATCATTATTGTTATTGACATTCACATTTTTGTATGGAGAATTTTTGAATTCACTAACAGCGCAATGATTTCTAGTTTTGCTCATAGTACTACAAAACGAGCAACAAGAATAGCTAACAAGCAGCTGCGTTCTACGATGAAGAATCAAAGAAGCTGTTACACCTGCCTAATATGGTGTAGGACAAGCACGCAGAAGCGTTGCAACACGACGTCGCTTGGACTCGACTAACGTCTGAAGTAGTGGTGAAGGGAAGTGACACCTTGAATCCTGCAGGGTTCCATAAGAGTATGAGGGGGTGGATATCTCATCTGAACAGCACGGCCGGCCGCTGTGGCCGAGCGGTTCTAGGCGCTTCAGTCTGGAACCGCACGACCGCTACAGTCGCAGGTTCGAATCCTGCCTCGAGCATGGATGTGTGTGACGTCCTTAGGTTAGTTAGGTTTAAGTAGTTCTAAGTTCTAGGGGACTGATGACATCAGATGTTAAGTCCCATAGTGCTCAGAGCCATTTTTTTTTTAACAGCACGTTGCAAGGCATCTCACATACGCTCAATACTGTTTATGTCTGGGGGGGGGGGGGTTGGTGGCCAGCGGAAGTGTTTAAACTCAGAAGAGTGTTCCGAAGCCACTCTGAAGCAATTTTGGGTGTGTGGAGTGACGCATTGTCCTGCTGGAATTGCCCAAGTCTGTTCGAATGCACAGTGGACACGAATGGATGCAAGTGATACGACAGGATGTTTACGTACGTGTTACATTTCAGAGTCGTACCTAGACGTATCGGGGTTTGCATATCACTCCAACTGCACACTCCCCACACCATTACAGAGCCTCTACCGGACCCCTCAGCAGGGTCCCTGGACTCATGAGCTTGTCTCCATACCCGTACTCGTCCACCCGCTCGATAGAATTTGAAACGAGACTCGTCCGACCAGGCAACATGTTTCCAGTCATAAAGAGTCTAATTTCAGTGTTGACGGGCCGAGGAAAGGCGTAAAGCTTTGTGTCGTGCAGTCATCAAGGGTACACGAGTGGGGCTTCGGCTCCGAAAGCCCATATCGATGACGTTTCGTTGAGTGGTTCGCACGCTGGCACTTGATGGCCCATCATTGAAATCTGCAGCAATATTCGGAAGGGTTGGACTTCTGTCACATTGAAAGGTTCTCTTGAGTCGTCGTTGGTCCCGTTCTTGCAGGATGTTTTTCCGACCGGAGCGAAATCGGAGATTTGCTGTTTTACCGGATCCTGATATTCACGGTACATTCGTGAAACGATCGTGTGGGAAAATCCCCTGTCATCACTACCTCGGAGATGCTGTGTCCCATCGGTCGTGCGCCGACTACAGCACCACGTTCAGACTCACTTATGTGTTGACAACCTGCCACTGTAAGAACAGCAACCGACCTAACAACTGCGCCAGACACTTGTTGTCTTATACAGGCGTTGCGACCGCAGCGCTGTATTCTGCCTGTTTACATGTCTCTGTATTTGAATACGCATGCCTATATTAGCTTCTTTGGCGCTTCAGTGTATTTATTTCAACAGCGGGATTCGGGAATTAGCTTGCATTTGCAATGCACGCGTAGAGTTCTCGCTTCGCGTATTCTTAATGACGTCACGCAGTTTCGCCAGCAGTCTGCGCCGGAAGCCAATATGGCATGTCCTGAAATACACAGACAGTCTAAGGAATCTAACGTCATCATAGTGATAGATAATTTTACGGATGCTGCCAACAATGGGTTGTGAGCAGTAAAGATAAGATGAAGTAAAGTCGCGTGGCATGAATGGCTGGGAGACACCAAAAGGCAGCTTCAGCCGTCAAATTCGAAAGATTTTTTCTATCCTCTGCGGTACGCCCCGATAGCTGAATGGCGCCGGCACGGTAGCTCAGCGTTTTCGGTCAGAGGGTTAGCTGCCCTCTGTAATAAAAAAAACTGAGTGAACGGATCAACAAAGAACCTGAACGGGTGTCATCAGACGTCCGCCCCGAACAAATACAACGAACAATACAGAACAAAATGAGATCTAAGGCGCCGGGGTTCGATTCCCGGATGGATCGGGAATTTTCTCCGCTCAGGGACTGGGTGTTGTGTTGTCTTCATCATCATTTCATCCCCATCCGGCGGGCAGTTTGCCCAATGTGGCGTAGAATGTAATAAGACCTGCACCAAGGCGGCCGGACCTGCCGCCGTAAGGGGTCACCTGGCCAATGACGCCAAACGCTCATTTCCATTTTATCCTCCGCGCCCGCAGGCAGGGAGAGGGCGAAATCCCGTGGCGGTGAATAGTCTACTCCTCTACAAGAGCACCAAGTGAGCACCCGAGATTAACGTTCCCAGCGGATAGAGGGATCACCATAAACAGCGTCGCACGCCCTCATTCTATGAGACATTCCGGGGAGATTTGGAATTAAATCCAGGATACTGGCGTAAAGACGGGTGGTTAGGTACATCACGCCACCGCCACTCCTGGCAAATAAGACAACAGCGCACGGCGCACCCGGATGGTCACCCTTCCGCCTACTGACCGCGCCCGACCTTGCTTAACCTCGGTGATCTGACGGAAGCCGGTGTATCCGCCTCGGCACGCACGTTGAAAAACCTATGTCAACTGTTCTGGACATTCTGTCCGTGTTGTTTGTACTGGGAGGTCTAAGTGACTCCTACACTTCTGCTTCTGGCAACAGCCACGCCAACGTCATCTACATCTACATGACTACTCTGCAATTCACATTTAAGTGCTTGGCAGAGGGTTCGTCGAACCACAATCGTACTATCTCTCTACCATTTCACTCCCGAACAGCGCGCGGGAAAAACGAACACCTAAACCTTTCTGTTCGAGCTCTGATTTCTCTTATTTTATTTCGATGATCATTCCTACCAATGTAGGTTGGGCTCAACAAAATATTTTCGCATTCGGAAGAGAAAGTTTCTGACTGCAATTTCGTAAATAGATCTCGCCGCGACGAAAAACGTCTTTGCTGTAATGACTTCGATCCCAATTCGCGTATCATATCTGCCACACTCTCTCCCCTATTATGTGATAATGCAAAACGAGCTGCCCTTTTTTGCACCCTTTCGATGTCCTCCGTCAATCCCACCTGGTAAGAATCCCACACCGCGCAGCAATATTCTAACAGAGGACGAACGAGTGTAGTCTAAGCTCTCTCTTTAGTGGACTTGTTGCATCTTCTAAGTGTCCTGCCGATGAAACGCAACCTTTGGCTCGCCTTCCCCACAATATTATCTATGTGGTCTTTCCAACTGAAGTTGTTCGTAATTTTAACACCCAGGTACTTAGTTGAATTGACAGCCTTGAGAATCGTACTATTTATCGAGTAATCGAATTCCAACGGATTTCTTTTGGAACTCCTGTGGATCACCTCACACTTTTCGTTATTTAGCGTCAACTGCCACCTGCCACACCATACGGCAATCTTTTCTAAATTGCTTTGCAACTGATACTGGTCTTCGGATGACCTTACTAGACGGTAAATTACAGCATCATCTGCGAACAACCTAAGAGAACTGCTCAGATTGTCACCCAGGTCATTTATATAGATCAGGAACAGCAGAGGTCCCAGGACGCTTCCCTGGGGAATGGAGACATGGAGTGTGTGTGTGGAGCTGCGTCCAGCTCACGGACGTTAACGCAAACAACAAGGCCGACTACTTTCTCTTAAATTCATTTATCTATTTTACTGCACGGCGAAATATCTAGTTACCTATAATCGATCATTATATTCTAATTTACGCTTGCATTGTTAAGCGAGACATCAGATGTTTTAGAGCAGCTCCAGTAAGATATGTATCACACTTGCGTTACAATTACAGGTTTCTCTCCCTGTGAAATGGATACGTTCCGCACTATGAAATGATTGGTACGATCTCAGTATTTTACCTTAAGTGCTAACCTGAACTGCCAGATAACAACTTTATTACATTTATTGCCCCGTTACCTGCAACTAGAATGCTAATACCGGTACGCCATACTGCGCACGTCGGATATGAAATTAAGTCGTAATACATGGAAATGTCGTTGGTAGTATAGTCTTCATAATTTAAATCTATTTAAAGTTAATACAGGGTTAATATAATAGATAAAACTGATCACAAAACGTTCACATCGCACATTACAAAGCTCATATATCTTAACTGAGCAATTCCACGGGAAACTTTTATTCCTGTTGTTCTCTTTCTGACTTCATTAAGTTTGTAAACCGTGAACTTTCAAGGTTGGATGTGTCACACTTACTAAAATACTCAAGGCTATTACGCCGTGCTTGGACAATTTTTTTTTTTTTATGAAACCCAACGTTCCAGCTCTGTCGGCGGATGGTATCTTCATGGTCAGGGGGTTGAAGCTTTTTCGAAGGTCCGATACACACCCTGGATAGCTCCTATAGGTGGCAAAATAGCCTAACTGGAGGAAATAACCGGTTATTAAGTATTCACGGTTAGTGAAATAAGCGCTTGCCGGTGTGAAGCAGTTATTTCATTAACTGCCAATACATATACATCTACATCCATACTCCACAAGCCACCTGACAGTGTGTGGCGGAGGGTACCTTGAGTTCCTCTATCGGTTCTCCCTTCTAATCCAGTCTCGTATCGTTCGTGGAAAGAAGGATTGTCGGTATGCTTCTGTGTGGGCTCTAATCTCTCTGATTTTATCCTCATGGTCTCTTCGCGAGATATACGTTGGAGGGAACAATATGCTACTTGACTCCTCGGTGAAGGTATGTTCTCGTAACTTCAACAAAAGCCCGTACCTCACTTCATCTGTTTACTAACGTGCTTGCGATGGATGAGTCCACCACACTATTATTGCACCTGGGTGTGAGGTACTTCGGTTGGCTTATCGTAAGTTTTTATCGTGGTATTTCACGAGGACACGCTGAAAGATTTCAGAGTATTGCACAACTGTCTTGAAATCTTTCACAGTGCTATGGGTTTTCTTTAGCCACCACTGGACTTATTTACTGTAACATCACCGCCTGTTCCCGCTAACGCCAACGCGAGGCCAAGTACCATAATATCGTGGTCGTGTAATACTTCACTAATTGCTCTTCCTTCTCTCTTTGTCTTACCGCCAATAATGAATACATTGGCCACGCGATGTTCGTAAAACGATAGAAATAACTGGTGCGTAACTGCTAACATTGCACTGCACACCTTCTTTTTGCGGATCAATGTGCTTTTAAACGGACCCGCTCTATCTGGTCATAGATAAATCACAGTGACCCTACGATATTTGTACCTACATGAAATTAACTGACGGAATAGCATCTTATTTCCAAAGTTATAAAGTACTGCAGGTTACTGATATCGGAAAACTGGATAACTGGAGTCCATTCTTGTTTCATTTCTCGAAGACACTACATGGACAGTTTCCGGTCGCTTTCCATACCGACGGTGTATCGACACGAAGAAGTGCAGGAACAGACAAATTAATTCGCTATTTTGGATAACCAGTCCACGAAGTGTGATTTATGCGACAAGAAATTACCCTACAAGTTGTGGACGACGATTAAAAGAAAATCAAGTAAGTAAAGAAAAAATCGTGAATAAAATGACGGAGTTGCTTCAGGGCATAAAGTCAGCAGAAATTAAGCTTCGACCTTTGCCTAAGTAACTTATTAATCATAACTGAATAAACGATTATTAAACATTTCAGTTTTAATAGTGTAATGAAATGTTCAGGCACTCTACCTTTGTAGCTGACTTTCTGAAGTTACTTATGTAAGTACATTTCAAATTAGGTCACGATCCCCTTTTTATAGGAAATACCGACAACCTCTTAAACATGATTAACTGAAAGGTTCTGGAAACATAGTCAGCTCAAGATTGCTACATATACATAGGTCAGCTCAGAACTACTACGTGTTCTGTAACTGCTACACCCGATCGACAACCACAATCGCAGTAATTTGGATGAAATTCGGAGGGATACTGTCAGTGCATTTGGTAGTAGGAATTATTTTTAGTTGTTATTTATAACTGTTATAACTAACCGTTACCGAAAATTAACCGTGATAACTGATAACGGAAACTAACCGTTTAGCTACTGACTGAAGTAAAATTCCATTTCCGCGTGCTCCCCCGCATCGGAGTGACGTCACACATTGTCATGGTTCAAATGGCTCTGAGCACTATGGGCACTTAATATCTGAGGTCATCAGTCCCCTAGAACTTAGAGCTACTTAAACCTAACTAACCTAAGGACATCACACACATCCATGGCCAAGGCAGGATTCGAACCTGCGACCGCACCGGTCGCGCGGTTCCAGACTGATGCGTCTAGAACCGCTCGGCCACACCGGCCGGCTACACGTTTTGAAATCTCGAGCGCAATTCGCCGTTGTCACGTGCTGCCGTCCGCTGTTGCTATGGCACCATGATGGCGGAATAGTATACAAACTAGTACACACCTTCTACAGACGCTGAATCAAAATACCTGTAAGTTTGAGACCCGTATCCTTCCGATTACAATTATTAGCTTGTTTAGTAATGTGTTCTAGAATGAATGTTTGCCCGTTGAGATAGAAAGACCGTTAAAGACAGACACGATAAGATCACGGTAACGTACAGGAGTCTACAAAATCCAAAGTTTCCCTGCGTTTCATTAAGGCGTAATTGACCGCATAGGAAAGATCTTGACGGAACGGAAACCGCTGTAATCTACAAATCCACCTGGAAGATACAAGAACGCCTGAAGTCAGCCAAGGATGTTCGCTAAACCGCCGGAAAAAAAGTGGGAATTTAAAGGACGCCGCGTAGTTGTGGAGACACGAACGTAGATACTATTACAATACCGGTCAAAAACTGCGAGGAGGACACAAGGGCAACTGTAGAAGAGAAGAAACAGATAGACCAGCATTTGCGGAACATGCTTTGTTGCTAGGAAACCATCGGTTTCGATTTGATGCGCCTCGGGTACTGATAGCCACAAAGGCTACTGTGAAAGGCTATACATAGACTTCATAGAGACTACTAGACAACCTAGCAAATTCAGTAGGAAGGAGGAGTGTGTACAACTGGATGATGTGTGGATTTAGTTGTTGAACAAGATGTGTATCAGTCTTCAACTAAAGGGTGATATCAACAGCGGACGATAGCATCTAGGAGAGAAACCTTTATTTCCGAGCAAATAAAGTACATTGGTTGTTAAAAAGAGGAAAAATATTATCTGTTTAGTTAATTATTTAATTTAAAAAGATATTAATTTTTCCTTTTAGCAATATTTAACAAACAATGGTCACTCCTTAACAGCTTCACAGCACCCTTGCAGTCTATATTTGAGATAAATAAATAATTCCTTTTTTTTAATCAAATTCAGGGCCACTTTATTTTTTTCGTCCTGCCAGTTAATACAGGGCTATGAGACGGTATGTTACAAGGCATGGTGGTCGGTAGATGAGTACCATATGAGAATATTTTGGTAGTAAACTTATATTCGAAAATGCTCCGTTTGAATGATAGTGTCCCTGAAAGTAGAGGAGACCTAGGCAGTTTGGAGCACAAAAGCTAGAGACAGTGTACATTACTGTCCGTAAACACCAGTTTAACTGACTTCCAAAAGCTGCTCAAAATGGTCATCACTTGTATGTCGACTCTGGAAACAGATGAATTTGACATGGAGGTTCAGTAGCTTGTTTCCCTCGCTCAGTGGAGTGCACACACACGTGTACACTACAGCATTAAAATCATCATATCACAAGATCAGTTTCAAGGCACAGAAATTAGAGTTACATTAGAGCAATGGTTCCCAGTCTTTCTTGGACCATTACCCCCTGAGTGCAATCAGACGTTAGCTATTACTCCTCCCCCCTCCTCCACCAACACCACCACCACATTATGTCCAACTATAGCACTTAATTAAACTGTAGAATGAAAGACTTTTCTTGCAACACTTTCATTTTTAAAATTATGAAAGATGAATGATATATAGTTTTGTGTGTGTGTGTGTGTGTGTGTGTGTGTGTGTGTGTGTGTGTTTTAGAATGAATGACGAAGGAATCCGTGGTGCATCGCAAGTGATACCCAGATCTCCTTCTCAGAAAAAAAGATAACTGTCCACAGTGAGGGTGAACTCTTGTTACAAAACATGCTTCCCTGCATTACTCCTCTCTACTGCAGCACTTACTTGACATGCCCACTGCAACCCCCCTTAAAATCAGCCAAGTTCAGATGTGTGCACTATGGTTATAGTACGTAAATCATTTCTTTGCTGCACTCGTCACTTCTGAACTGGTAGATATTGGACGGCTTCAGGCTGATAATGCTTTGTATCTAATCACTCTAATAACAACATTAATAATAATAATAATAACAGTAATAATCATAACATAATGTAGAGCGTTATACTAGCCCTTATGTAGTTACTGCTCCGTCGTGGTGTGAATTCATTTATCTGTTTCGAAGCGAGTAATGAAGCAATTTCTAGACTACTGCGGGTACTATCTACAACTTGGAGACGACGTTTTCTTGAGATATTTAGCATTTGTTACGTATGTGTCTCACTTTTAATATCAGTGATGTACAGGACGAAAGACAACATATGTGTGTAATGGGTGAAGTATGCGAAGAACTTTTAACCTCCTGCGCACAGTGAAGGATAGCATTATTCTGTGGCGCTGCGCACAAGGGACAGATTGTTTATTCTTTGATTATATATAATAGTTCTAAAAATATTATAGCCTAACTACTTCGTGAGTCTTTCTGAAGATTGTTATAAGTAGTACGTGGCTAAAATGCTACTAAGTGAGAAAAAATAAATGTTAATAACTCATGTAATCAATATCAGAGTCATACAAATTCTGTAATATTAATGATTTTTTGAAAATAATTTCGTTTCGTGACTGAAACAGCACCGAATTCGTTTTATCCTTTCAGAGGGTAATTACCCCAGGTTGGGAACCACTGCATTAGAGATTTTTTGAAATTACTGCAACCAGTCGCCTTTTGTTTTGTTCTTCAATTTCTATTATCCCATTATCGGTTTCGAACCACCTAGCGATTAATCATCAGATGGTCCGTATTTATTGATTACCCGATGAATCGGTACGCAATTCGAAACGGGTAATGGGATAGTAAAAATCGAAGAACGAAAGAAAAGGCGATTGGTTGCAGTAAATTCAAGAAACCTTTACTGATGACAGTCACAGTGATCCTTATCCATAATGAATAAAAGATTTAGAGTTACTTTGTTCTAATTCCACATATCGTTTACGTAAGTAGAAATAAAAAAGCTAGAACAATGTAATGAAATACTGTCTACAACATCCGAACAAAAGCGGAAGACTTGATATGAAAAAATACTGTTTGTTCTAAAGTTTTTACTAGTGGATTATATTTTAGGACTAAAATCCTATCGTTGACGCTGAAATGCTTTCCTGCTTACAGATGACGCACTGTACTTCCCACAAAATTATTAGAAAATAGGTAATCTAGCGTCGATTAAATTTTTAGAGAGCAGAGCAATAAGTGTGCAAATATAGTAGATTAAAAATTGTATATTTCGTAGCCTTAAGTAATCATTTATGATGTGAATATATACTTTCCACAAAAAAAGAAACTGCCCAAAACAAAAGGACAAAATTTAGAAGCTCAAAAACAAAACAAAAGTTTAGACTCCGCTAATTCATTGCAGTTGCAGTTTAGCACCTCTTCCAAGTGCTACTGTCGTTTTTCACACACCAGTTTCAATGGAATTGTTATTTTATTAATCTGTTCCTCGACGTGTCGCTTCGCAGCACGCTGGCCTCACTGCTAAACAACAGATAAGCCACAACTACGTTCCCACTAGCTTGAAAACAAATCAGAGTTTAATTCGGTGTTCTCATTAGTTTGAGACATTTCAATCAGGCAGCTGTTGCCTTGTGTAGCACTCCAGGCATAAATTGAATCGCACAGACTTTATAGTTTAATTAGTCCGCTCTCTCTGTGGCTGGACGCGAAAGAGCTAGCGCGGGATAGCCGGGAGCTGTGCGTTACCGCTTGATACTCAGCCTTGAACGAATTACGATACATATTCAAAATTACTTAACGCTTCGTCGTAAACCAAGAGCTAACTAATCATTAGAGATTGCTCCAGGTATTACTCCTTGTGAATCACAACGGCTATTACAACACGAACAGTTTCATTAAGCAGCGTACATTTATTAGAAAGTATCTGTCGCGGAGGTAGCATAAGGAGCGATAAGCAGGTGCAGCCTTAGGAAAAAGGACTGCGCAAACACATTCATTTTCTATCTACGGTAGTCACCTACTTACACTAACCTTCAATAGCATTATCTCAAAATGACGATGGAGTAACCGGATGAGTGTGAGTCGTTTTGTTCTGGAGTTTTGAAGGAACTGAAGTACCGTAACTGCATTAGTAATATCTTTTTTCGCAGTTTTTTTGAAATAAAGTAATACTCCAGGAATTGTACGCATTTGCATATAGCGATAAACATTTTGTAGGTCTCCGTGTAACTAAGCTCCTTTCCACAAAATAATTAATACATTCTTTTGGAATAGCTAACAAAAGCAGAAAACAGTCCATACCACCATATTGATAAAATTTACGGTTGAAATAGACTTACCCATACACATAAACTGCGGTTTATTTTAGGGCATTATGGTTGTCATAACTGATAGAACTCTAGATTTTCCATAACAGCTCTCAATTTTTTACAAAACTCTTTGAAATTAACAGTGCATCACATCTGAAACTGCGCATTATTTAGGCCTACATATAGCTAAAAATAATTATTTTTGAATTCCCTAACGGATAGCACTAAACATACACACAGGGGTAACTATTATATTATCATCCTGAAGCGCAAGTACTGTAAAAATTCTCATTAAAAAATTTTCGTGATTCTCCGCCTACTTATTATACAACTTCAGTTGCATTATTTGTTCGCTCAAAAAACAGAAACGTTATGCTGTGATTACGGCATTTCTATTCTTTCTGCGACTAACGCAGCCTTCCAGGAATTCCCATCTTGTTTCAACCTCTTCATTGCATAGTAGCACTTGCATCTTTCTTCCTCAATTATTTGTTGGATATACTCCAATCCCTGTCTTCCCCCAGCAGTTTTTACCCTCCACAGCTTTCTGTAGTACCACGGTAGCTATTCTCTGACGTCTTAACACATATTCTATCCTCCTGTCCCTCCCTGTTGGCAGAGTTTTCAGTATATTCCTTTCGTCGACGATTCTGCAGAGAACCTCCCCGTTCCTTTCGTTACTACTTCACCTAATTTTAAACATCTTTCTACATCAGCATATCTCACAGGCTTTAATTCCTTTTTTTACATAAGGCGCTCATTAAAATACTGTCTACATTTATTTGCGATGTAAGAAAGGTTACAAGCATGCCTTACTAAATGGAACCTGTATATTATTATTATTCCTTTACTTTCTCAGACGTTAAGTCTGGTTAAGAATGGAAAGTGACGCGGACCTTGATCAAGCGTCACTTCCTATTAACTGTACGGTTTGTGTTATATTGCATTTAGGAACTTTCGGGTAATTGAACATGTATCAATAATTACGGATTTCTGTAGTTGTATATATATGTTTGGATGTAGCTGTATTGCATTGATGTACTGGTGGATATTGTGTGGTATGACTCCTGTAGTTGATAGTATAATTGGTATGATGTCAACTTTATCCTGATGCCACATGTCTTTGACTTTCTCAGCCAGTTGGATGTATTTTTCAATTTTTTCTCCTGTTTTCTTTTGTATATTTGTTGTATTGGGTATGGATATTTCGATTAGTTGTGTTAATTTCTTCTTTTTATTGGTGAGTATGATGTCAGGTTTGTTATGTGGCGTTGTTTTATCTGTTATAATGGTTCTGTTCCAGTATAATTTGTATTCATCATTCTCCAGTACATTTTGTGGTGCATACTTGTATGTAGGAACTTGTTGTTTCAAAAGTTTATGTTGTAAGGCAAGCTGTTGATGTATTATTTTTGCGACATTGTCATGTCTTCTGGGGTATTCTGTATTTGCTAGTATTGTACATCCGCTTGTGATGTGATCTACTGTTTCTATTTGTTGTTTACAAAGTCTGCATTTATCTGTTGTGGTATTGGGATCTTTAATAATATGCTTGCTGTAATACCTGGTGTTTATTGTTTGATCCTGTATTGCAATCATGAATCCTTCTGTCTCACTGTATATATTGCCTTTTCTTAGCCATGTGTTGGATGCGTCTTGATCGTTGTGTGGCTGTGTTAGATGATACGGGTGCTTGCCATGAAGTGTTTTCTTTTTCCAATTTACTTTCATCGTATCTGTTGATGTTATGTGATCTAAAGGGTTGTAGAAGTGGTTATGAAATTGCAGTGGTGTAGCCGATGTATTTATATGAGTGATTGCCTTGTGTATTTTGCTAGTTTCTGCTCGTTCTAGAAAGAATTTTCTTAAATTGTCTACCTGTCCATAATGTAGGTTTTTTATGTCGATAAATCCCCTTCCTCCTTCCTTTCTGCTTAATGTGAATCTTTCTGTTGCTGAATGTATGTGATGTATTCTGTATTTGTGGCATTGTGATCGTGTAAGTGTATTGAGTGCTTCTAGGTCTGTGTTACTCCATATCACTACTCCAAATGAGTAGGTCAATATTGGTATGGCATAAGTATTTATAGCTTTGGTCTTGTTTCTTGCTGTCAATTCTGTTTTCAGTATTTTTGTTAGTCTTTGTCTATATTTTTCTTTTAGTTCTTCTTTAATATTTGTATTATCTATTCCTATTTTTTGTCTGTATCCTAGATATTTATAGGCATCCGTTTTTTCCATCGCTTCTATGCAGTCGCTGTGGTTATCCAATATGTAATCTTCTTGTTTAGTGTGTTTTCCCTTGACTATGCTATTTTTCTTACATTTGTCTGTTCCAAAAGCCATACTTATATCATTGCTGAATACTTCTGTTATCTTTAGTAATTGGTTGAGTTGTTGATTTGTTGCTGCCAGTAGTTTTAGATCATCCATGTATAGCAAATGTGTGATTTTGTGTGGGTATGTTCCAGTAATATTGTATCCATAATTTGTATTATTTAGCATGTTGGATAGTGGGTTCAGAGCAAGGCAGAACCAGAAAGGACTTAATGAGTCTCCTTGGTATATTCCACGCTTAATCTGTATTGGCTGTGATGTGATATTATTTGAATTTGTTTGGATATTAAGTGTGGTTTTCCAATTTTTCATCACTATGTTTATGAACTGTATCAATTTAGGATCTACTTTTTATATTTCCAATATTTGTAGTAACCATGAATGGGGTACACTATCAAAAGCTTTTTGGTAATCAATGTATGCGTAGTGTAGCGACCTTTGTTTAGTTTTAGCTTGATATGTCACCTCTGCATCTATTATCCGTTGCTCTTTACATCCTCGTGCTCCTTTTGCATGGGGTCTTAATTAAAATGAAATGCAAATAATTTTAATTTTTTGTTTAGCTGTCTGTCCGATTACGAAGTCTCGTAAACGGTTGGCCCTGACTAGTATTATTACGCTATCTGACTGCATAGAACAATAACAAAGAATGAAATGGAAATTTTTATTAACACAATTAATTAATTAAGTCCCCAGCAACTATAAAACCTACGAAACCAAAGCACAAGTGTAACTGTTCTGTGTGTGGAAGTATGACTCAACGTACGCATCTGGCACGGTTCTTCTTCAACAACACAAGAAATTTTAAATATCATTTATACTGAATTAATTAAAGAAAATAGAAATACCATAATTACTCAAGAAAACCAGAATTACACTCTAATACAAGAACACAAGCCAGATGCTTTGTTGACTGAACCTGTAATGACGCATTATTCAGGACATTGAAATAATGAGAAAGAAAAGAAAAGTAGTTTGTTACCTTAATTATATTGATGAAAAGCACTCTAGACATTACAATCTCTCCACACCGACTCGCTACTATCACATCTCAACAAGAACTTTTCAGTATCACATCTCAGCAAGCACTGCCTACTAGCACATCTCAACAAACATTCTCTGCTACGAGTTCTTAACAAGCACTGACTACTACGAGTTCTCAATAATCACTGCCAGTGGAGGCGGCGGAACAATACTCTCTAGCGCGATCTCTGGCATGTGGCTCCAGTGTAGCCACCTTTCATATGCCCCTCCTCCACAGGCTAGAATTTGATGGTATTTTTGCCAGCATTGGTGGTGAAAATACCACCAAATTCGTCAAAAAAATACAGACAAAAATAAAAGATAATATTAATGCGTAAATATCATATAACTAGATAAAATTTTGGCTTTGCACTGACCTTTCAATAACCTAATATATAGAATACAGTAAGCAATACAAATTCTTTCATTAATGTGACTTTAGATAACAGTTTACACAAGTATTATGTGGTTAAACAGTTCAATCAATAGTGTCAGCAATGACGAATATGTGCAGGTAAGAGTCTCATAACTTTTCACAAACAGTAATACACAAAAAATCAGTTTATACAAATATTCACATAAACGCTTTCCATAGCTCAAGAATAAGCAGTTGACAGTTCCAGCAGTAGCGCCCAGCAACGCTCAACAGGTGCAAATACCAACAAGTAACATTATTTCAATAGAAGCAGTCCATCAGTGGCACCCAGCAATGTTAAACAGGTGCAGACACCAACAAGTAACACCATTTCAGTATAAGCAGTTCCATTAGTGGCACCCAGCAATGTTGAGCAGGTGCAGACATCAACAGATGACATCTTTTCAGTAGAAGCAGTCCATCAGTGGCACCCAGCAATGTTGAGCAGGTGCAGACACCAACAGGTGACATCTTTTCAGTAGAAGCAGTCCATCAGTGGCACCCAGCAATGTTGAGCAGGTGCAGACACCAACACGTAACACCATTTCAGTAGCAGCAGTCCATCAGTGGCACCCAGCAATGTTGAGCAGGTGCAGACATCAACAGGTGACATCTTTTCAGTAGAAACAGTCCATCAGTGGCACCCAGCAATGTTGAAGAGGTGCTGACCGCAGTCCATAATATTCACTTTCACTAATTACACTGTTCATCAGCAGAAATTAAACATGACTAAATGTCACACATCATGTTGAAAAGTGCAGCACCATCACTAATCAGACAGTTCAGGCATGAACAATGGTTTGAATACACATACAATGCTTTTACACTAAACATACAAATCATAATAAACACACAAATGATATCAGATAATTGTCCTATTAACTATTACAATACACAAATAACAGTAAACCTATAATATTTATGGGTGTCAGTGCAAGCCACAACAAACAAGTAAAATAATATTTAGGAGATAGGTTGGTACCAATTTGGGATAGGAAAAGGAAAACACACAAAACACACTCACTCATCTTTCATCCACATTAGTGCTACTGTGTAACTGAATAGTGTTAACTGTGTAAATGCAATTCTGTCAAAATTTTATGTTCATCATGTGTATCAAGTAGTAGTGGCAGCAATGTATAACAGTCAATAATAGTTAGTCAACGTCATAGCTATCATGTCAAGACCAATGTTTGCGAAGCCAGATCAAAATGTACGGTTACTGAACAACTGTCAGTGTGCCAAGATATGCAATTACTTCCTCTCTCTCAAAAAAAGTATATACTGCTTAGTGATTTAACAAAGTGTGTGTGTAGACAATCTTCTTTCTACTTGAGTGTTCTAGTCTGCCATCTTCATCCTCCTTGTTCCATATAGACCAACAAAAAAAATATGCTCCTAACTTACTTTACCTCTTATCCACCAAAACTCTAATAATCATCAGCATCGCATAATCTCAATACTTCAATAATACCTTTTACGTCTACATATAAACCTTATCATCAATATCAATAATACATCTTCAATACGTCGATACATATAAACCTCATTTACCTTACCTCTTGTCCACGAAAACTCCAATAATCATCAACTTCACATAATCTCAATACCTCAATCATACCTCTTCAATACGTCGATATATATAAACCTCAGCACCAATATCATTTCACTTCCATAACAAGTCTTTCCTCTAGTCAGTCTCCTCGAACAAGTACAGACAAAATCCTAGTGCAAACTTCAATTCAGCATCCCATACAATCCGAAGACACAGTGTCCACACACAACCTCTGTGTAATTCATCTGACCCAAATTTTCTACTCATTATAAATTATAAGATACATTTTGGTTCCTTGTCCATCATTAAATAAAAGAAATGCATACATGACCTCTAACAGCCTTTAGTTTGAATAACTTTCAGTAAGTAAGTACGATTACGAAGTGTGAATGATCACAATATTTCACAGTGTGTACACCACTTCAAGAATTATGGCAAACAGAAGAAAAAATGTGGAGTATTTCTTGTGTCAAGTGTCACTTCCTATTTCAATTACTCACGAAAAATGCAGTGTAATAACTGTCAATGGTCTAACCTAGTGTTGGTATGTCATGTCGTTAGCTTCCTTCCTATTAGCATAAATTTATACAGCTTCCATAAAACCTCCAGCTCATGTGACTTCTATGCAGTTTCTTGTACCAATGTCGTTCGTAGAATTATAGCAGTTCATTTTCTTATCTTAAAAATATAAGGCACTGAGCGTAAGCAAAACATGCAATAGCGCGTAAATATACCAGTAGAGAACAGAATGTCAACAAGTGGATGCAGCACAATCCCTACAACGAGGCTCTGCCAAGCGAACAATCTATAATTAACACCATGGTGTGACCTAAACTATGTTCGTACACAGTATATCAGCATTTCTATATTCTAAATTGAAGAGTAGTTATGACAACAAAACAGAAATGTGTAAATATGCAATCCATACGCACAGCAGCAAGCATATATCTTACGTAATAAACAAGTCATTAGCATCATATCAGCATAAGCAAATAAATGTTCATACGTAATCTTAATAAGTAAACATGAAGGCGCAAGCAGATAAATCACAAAGTATAACTTACATACATAACCACAGTCAGCACAATTAATCAGTTGTCAATTACAATTTAAATAAATAAGCACAGCAGGCACATAATAAAAAAATATAACATCAGTGAAAAAGCATAGCAGCCAAGCGATGCATAATATAAACAAGTAACAACCATGTTCATTAATCACTCATTGTCAAAATCAGTTAATGTGCGCAAGCACGTCGTTTCATAAGTAAATTCACAAAACATGAAATTTAGCACAAAGTATGAGTCACGTAATCGCAAGCAGCAAATTACGTCTAAAGTACGTACCTAAGTGGAAATATGTTACCTGAAAAATAAACTCAATTAATAGTTACCCTTTTTAGTTTATTACTTTTTTTTTCGAAATTACATTCTTCCTGAAATTTTCTCCATAGCAAGTCGTCTTAACGTCGGACACGCACAGAATTTACCTGAAGGTCTTAAATATTTTATACAACCGTATCCTGAAAAATACTGAACGTTAATAACATAATTTATAAAGTCACCATAGCTTTATACAGAATTTATTCGGAGAATTTAGACTGTGTATTTGTTTACGGCTGTCAGTGCATTCGCACTGAGCGCTCGATCAGCTGTAGGCTGTAGGAAGTAATTGTTTGCGGTCAACGACTGCCTTGTGCGGCGCGCAGACTGACTGTTGCTTTGAGTATGTGCCGCCGCCAAAACACAGCGCGGTATCCTTGTACTCTCCGTGTGTTTACGTAGCTGTTAGTTTCTCACAAGTATGTCATTCCACAAAAATTTTTACGTTCGATATATGATGTATTCCCTTAGAGCGCCGAGATTTAAGAGTTTCTACTTCAACAGTATTATCATGTATAATTTTGCGAATCCTATATGGACCGTTATAAAGCAGAAAAATTTGCGACATAAGCCTTTTCCTTTATGAGACAAACGATGAGACTTAATTAACACCTTTTGACCAACTGACAAAATTTTTAAACGACCAGGACGTTTAGCTGATTTCTCTCTTCTAGCAGCCGCAGACGCAATATTTCGTAGAGCCAGGTTGACAACTTCAGAATGCCGCAGTTTCCGTGAAGGCGGAAAAGGAACGATTTCAGAAATGCGATTTGTTGGTACTTTATTTTTTAATATCAATAGAGGCGGTAAAGAAGTTGAATCATTAGGAAGTTCATTCAGAATGTTTTGAAAAATATGAAGATACTGATCCCAAGTTCTGTGATTCTGATGACAATAAAGACGGCACAATTTATTGATTTCCTTCATCCATCTCTCTGAAGCATTAGATTGAGGGTGAAAAAGTGAAATAAAAATTGGTTTAATCTTACGACGCCGTAGAGTACGAAGCCAAATTTTAGAGCGAAACTGTGATCCATTATCTGATATAACCTTGTCAACATGACCAACTTCTTTAAGAAAATGTTTGATGAAAGCGTTAGATACTGAACGAGCTGTTGCCTTGCGTAAAGGTGTAAAACACACATATTTTGATGTCAATTCCACTGCTACGAAAATGTACGCAAAACCATTAGTAGAACGAACCACTCGACCGAACAAATCGACTGCAGCCATGTCCTTTAATTTCGCTGGAATGATAGGAAACAACGGTGCTCTGTGAGAAACAGTTGGCGGTTTAGCCTGTTGACATAATTTGCATTTGGCAAGAACAGATCGAATACGTTTTTTCATATTACTGAAGTAACAATTTTCTCGTAATTTATGAAAGCATTTTCTGGGACCAAAGTGCGCATAACAGAAATGTGTGAACGAGGTGTGGCCAAATCATCCAATCTAACAAAGCGTCTAAGAAAATTACAGACACCAAGGAAACTACGAACAGCACGTTTTGTGGAAGGAACAGCATAATTACGAATACCGTCTAGTTTCTCTGGATCAGGAAGAATACCTTCTGTAGAAATAATGTGACCGAGAAATTTCACCTGAGAACGACCAAATTCAGATTTTTCCAAGTTCACTGTAATGCCAACTCTTGCAAAAATACGTAATAATGAATCCAAAATTTTGTTGTGCTCACTCCAAGAACGTTTAGCAATAAGAATATCATCAACATATGAAGTAATATTGTCACGAAGATAAACAGGTAAAATTTCGTTTAAACTACGAATGAATGCTGCAAAAAATATAGTAAGTCCAAACGGTAATTTCCAAAGTCACTTTTGGGTAAAACAGTCAAATCCGGTTAATCTTTACCTACTGTCTATATAGATGGATAGTAGAAGAATTGTTTTTTACAGATGCAAAGAATAGTGAAAGAGTAGGCAGCGGTGCAGAAAACTAAAAGGGAAATAGCACCACTACAGCTCGGGGCCCTGTGATCGCTACGGCACATATTCACTTAGTATAGTGAATCCCCTGAGGACGTTAATAGCTGCACATAAAGTTCAGTTTGTGACTTAGTGGCAAATTTGGCGGAAGTGCGTACGTAAATTGATCAAGCCATGAACATGGATGTATGTCATTCTTAGAATTACGAAAGATCTTAAATTTCCGGACAGTCAAAAAGTGTTTATAGTCAAAGTTTTCGCCTCGTGGCGACAAAGACCTGCCGCGTCTGTCCCAGTCCCAATGTCGATTATTGTCAAGTTCGCGCGCCTGGCGCTCTCTTGTTGCATCCCGTAAATGAAACGAATTACTTTCTTCAAACCCCCCTGGTATCTGTGATTCTAAATTTCTTTTGCTGTCTTTTCCTACGATTTCGCCTTCAATTTGTTTGACTTGCTTCCGTAATGCCTCAACTTCCCTTTTAACGCGTTCATTAAATTTTCCCTGATTTTCAACATGTTTATTTATGTTCTGGTACTCTTCAGTTTCCGCAAATGGCGATGGAGCTGTATCATCCGAATATCTGTCCCCATGTAAACTAAGATTTGTCAATTTATCAGAAATCTCCTCAACTCTTTCCGATAAGTCACCTATTTTTTCTTTCTGTTTACTTACGTCTTCCGTAAGTATCGCGACTCGGATTTCAGTGTTGACACATTTGGTAGTTAACTGTTCATATTGTTGTGTTAGATTATTTATTCTGTCATTTGGTACTGATTCCTCGATTCTCTCAAATATTTCTTCCTTATCGTGTGCACATTGTAAATTTAACTCTGAAAATTTCTGCACTATCACGCGATCTCTTTCCTCCTGTTGTCTATCCTGTTCCCTTTGTCTAATCTCTACTGCAATTAATCTATTATTGTGAGCATTCAAAATCGGTTGTACTTCTTCTCTGATTTCTTTCTTTAATTCATCTTTCATGTTTTTGAGACATGTCCCTATTCGTGAGTCTAACCGTGTTTCCATTGTTTCCATCTCTGTTTTAATTGTTCCTATTTGTGAACCCACTGTTTTTAATGGAGATCCCAACTGTGACCCCAGTGAGTCTAACCGTGTTTCCATTGTGCCCCTATCAGTTTTTAATTCAGATCGTAACTGCTCCATTGTTCCCATCTGTGAGTCTAACCGTGTTTCCATTGTTCTCATTTGTGATCCCAAATTTAATATTGCACCCATCAACTGCTCCATTTGATCTGGTTCGAAATTCTTTTCGCCCCTAACATTTCTCGCAAAACCAGTTTCCTTCGTCATAGCTGTAAAGCTATCTGTGTTCGATACTATTTCAGAACCTTCTATCGTTAATCTCGTATTCTGTGAATTTTTTGATTGAGAAAAATTTTGAAATGGTTCCGGACTATTTTCCCGACTTATTAAATTGTTTTCCACTTCATTATTCATGATACTGTTGTCCTGTGTTGGCGAGTTCGCCATGTCGACAATTTCGTCATTCTCACTATTCATCATTTTCGCCTTTTTCATCGATCGCGTAATCATTTACAAAATATACAAAACTCGTCACTATATGAAAATTACACACAATGACACTTTATCTCCAACAATACCATTTACACGAAATGCTTCCCTCAACCACGATTAACGAACAATTGAAAACTTCCTAACTGCACAAAATTGTCAAACCCGTATACAAGATAACAAAATTAAATTCTGCAAAAAATATACCATTAGAAGAATGACAAATACCAAATCTACACATGCAATATAGACTACAATTACTAAACTACAAATTACTACAACAATACTACTGTCTACTATTTTTGCAATCAGAAGAAATCCAAGGGACGATCCGAAGCAGCGGTCGCCACGTGCATGGGGGCTTAATTAAAATAAAATGCAAATAATTTTAATTTTTTGTTTAGTAGCTGTCTGTCCGATTACGAAGTCTCGTAAACGGTTGGCCCTGACTAGTATTATTACGCTATCTGACTGCATAGAACAATAACAAAGAATGAAATGGAAATTTTCATTAACACAATTAATTAATTAAGTCCCCAGCTACTATAAAACCTACGAAACCAAAGCACAAGTGTAACTGTTCTGTGTGTGGAAGTATGACTCAACGTACGCATCTGGCACGGTTCTTCTTCAACAACACAAGAAATTTTAAATATCATTTATACTGAATTAATTAAAGAAAATAGAAATACCATAATTACTCAAGAAAACCAGAATTACACTCTAATACAAGAACACAAGCCAGATGCTTTGTTGACTGAACCTGTAATGACGCATTATTCAGGACATTGAAATAATGAGAAAGAAAAGAAAAGTAGTTTGTTACCTTAATTTATATTGATGAAAAGCACTCTAGACATTACAATCTCTCCACACCGACTCGCTACTATCACATCTCAACAAGAACTTTTCAGTATCACATCTCAGCAAGCACTGCCTACTAGCTCATCTCAACAAACACTCCTCACTACGACATCTCAGCACTGACTACCACGAGTTCTCCCAAAGCACTGACCACTACAACATCTCAATAATCACTGCCAGTGGAGGCGGCGGAACAATACTCTCTAGCGCGATCTCTGGCGCTGTGGCTCCAGTGTAGCCACCTTTCACTTTGCAACAGCCTTTTTGTTCTTCATTTATAATTTTGTTCTGTGTTGTATGTGTCATTAATTTCTGTTTAATGACTGAAGTTAATATTTTGTATATTGTTGGTAGGCATGTTATGGGGCGATATTTAGCTGGGTTCGCTGTGTCTGCTTGATCTTTAGGTTTCAGATAAGTTATTCCATGTGTAAGTGTATCAGGGAATGTGTATGGGTCTGCAATGTAACTGTTAAATAATTTAGTTGGATGTGAATGTGTTGAGGTGAACTTCTTTAACCAGAAATTTGCTATTTTATCATTTCCAGGGGCTTTCCAATTGTGAGTAGAATTAATTGCTTGGGTGACTTCATGTTGCAAAATTATCACTTCAGGCATTTGTGGTATCATCTTGTATGTGTCTGTTTCTGCTTGTATCCACCGTGCATGCCTGTTATGTTGTACCAGGTTTGACCATATGTTGCTCCAGAAGTGTTCCATGTCTGTTATGTTTGGTGGATTGTTTATTTTAATGTGTGTGTTATCTATTGTCTGGTAAAATTTCTTTTGGTTTGTGTTGAATGTTTGGTTTTGTTTCCTTCTATTTTCACTTTTTTTGTATCTTCTGAGTCGTTTGGGTAATGCTTGTAATTTCTGCTTCTTTTCGTCTAATTGCTCTGTCGCTTCTTGTTGTGAGATTTTACGTAACCTTTTTCGTTTTTTTTCCGAGATTTCATTTCTTATAAATTGTAATAGCTGTCCGATGTCTTTTCTCAGTTTTTCTGTTTTGGTCTGTAGCCTGTGTTGCCATGCTGGTTTTGTGGGTTTCTTCTGTGTGTTGGTTGGTTCTGATCTCTGCCTAGTATGTATATTTAGTGTAGTGAGTGCTCCTATATAAACCAGTAGTTGTAACTCCTCCATAGTTGTATTTTCATTTATTTTGTTGTGTATGATTGTGTTGATAGTTTTTATTGTTGTTTCGACTTGTGGGTTGTTTGGTGGTCTATGCAAGAATGGTCTAATGTCTGTATTTGTGGCTTTGTATTCTATATATGTTAGCTGAAATTTTTCTTCTATATCTAACATATGTGTCACTTCGTGTTCTATTTGTGCTTGTTCTAGTGGCTGTCTTAAGATTGTTTAATTGATGTGTGTTGTTCTTTGTTTGTTTGCTCTGGGATGTTTGAGTCCATTACTGTATTTTCTTCTTCTTCTGATTGTACATTATTTTGTTCCAGTATTTGATGTACTTGTTGTTTGATGTTTTCTAATTCTGACTGGGGTATCCTGTTATTTTTTATTATTACACGGATCTGATCAGCTAGTCGTTGTTCTGTTAAAAATTTTAATTCTGGGTATCTGGTAATAAACGTTGTGTATACTTGTGATCTGTATCCAGTTGTGTTGGTTCCTAGGTTTGTTGCTTGGTAATAACAGAACATGAGGTGTCGATTAACTTCATCTGACCATCTCATCCTCTGTCTTTGTTTTCCTTCTAGGGTGGTTGCAGGAAGCATATCCTGCAAAACACCTCTATTTGGATTTAAATCATTTTCCAGTTGGCTAGCAGTGTCGTTACCATTGTGGGCGGGCATAGGGTTCAAGCGTCGTCCCCGACCATGACGGCGCTTGTCCGAGGCTTCTTTACTTCTGTCCTGAACCAACTAATCACACTAAAAGGGGGGTTAGCCCTATTAGTGGTTTGTTCTTTTCGTCGCCTTTTACGACTGGCAGAACATACCGGAGGCCTATTCTTTTCCCAGGCCTCTACGGGGATTATTATTATTATTATTATTATTATTATTATTATTATTATTATTATTATTAGCGATTGTCCCAGTGGAGAACGACAAACAGGTAATTTTCAATCTTTCTTAAGGTTCTTCTTATTTTCCCAATATTTCTCTATTTTTCCCACAGGGCCTTCTTTCTTCCTTCGTTCCACTTTGGTCGGTATGGTTTTGGTTCCGTCTATTGAATAAACTTCCACTTGCCAGTTTTGCTTCTGGATATATCGCTGTCTGATGTGTTTGTTACGCCAATTTTTATTTTTGTCAAATCCTTCTTCACTTAAGTTATCCAGAATACTTTAAGTGATACCACATAGTCCAATAGACATGTAGTTAGTCTGTTTCCAAATAATCTGCCTAGATGTGCATAGAACTTTATTCGTCTCTTTCTTATGTCAGTTTCGATGTTTTTCTGCTGTCTCGATGGTTTGTAATCTGTATAATATAATGTACACAGAAGGTGTGTATATTAGACCACAAATCAGAAAGTTGTTGATCGATGAGACTTTTGACGCTAAACTCAATGTTGTGTAGTAACATGGTTCGACTTCCATAGTGGCTGAAATGTTGGGACGGCCGCTGTGGTCGAGCGGCTCTAGGCGCTTCAGTCCGGAACCACGCGGCTGCTACGGTGGCAGGTTCGAATCCTGCCTCGGGCATGGATGTGTGTGATGTCCTTAGGTTAGTTAGGTTTCAGTAGTTCTAAGTTCTAGGGGACTGATGAACTCAGATGTTTAGTCCCATAGTGCTTAGAGCCATTTGAACCATTTGCAATGTTGGACAACTACAAGAAAATGTTATTTTGTATCACAAAATTACTTAAAAAGCATTTTCTACATTCGCAACTTGAACATTGCCATGTAGTACACTAGAACCATTCAATGAGGCGCGATTACTGATCGGTGGTGTATGTGGGTTTTTGTGTAATATGATGATTGTGAAACGTCGCCTTAGAAAAATTATTGCATTACTGTGCTGATAAACCTCTTACATTATTTGAATTTCAAACAGTTGAGCAGAACTGAACGTACTCAGACATCTCTTTACTTATTCTGATCAACACTAAACTGACACACAATATTTTTAAGCGCAACGCAGTCTGACTTTCAATAATCCCTACAAAAGAATGGCCCTGACTAACATTAACCTATACCTTTCACGAATCACTTACCTCACAAAAATCTTCGTTACTCGAACTACTGCAATACAGCGAGCGCCACTACTGCCAGCTAAATAAAAGATTCTAACTACTGAAGGCACTAACTACTGATAGGCATAGCTAGCAAATGAAAGATTTTGATAGAGAACAAACAATGTATTTACCTTAATAGTGTTCAAAAGTCATTATATATATATATATATATATATATATATATATATATATATATATATATATCAGTTCATGACATCCAGTCTTACAAATTTACTGTCTCTGGTGGACACACGTCCAGATCATCCGCTCTCAAAACGCCGCCATCTCTCTCCCCACATCCACCACTGCTGGCGGCTCACCTCCAACTGCGCAACGCTATGCGCTGTTAACATCCAACTGCCCAACACTACAATAGAGAATATTTCAACAATCCCAACCAGCCACAGACTGCACACAGCACAGCCAGTGATTTTCATACCGAGCGCTATGTGGCGTTACCAATATAAAAACCTAAACAGCCTACTTACAATTGTTTTAATGTTGTTTGTAAATGTTTATGTAATTTTCAGGTTATATTATGTAGCTTTTCCTACATAAAGGAAACACACTGCTTGACGAAAAAGTTGAGATACCCAGCGGAAATTTTCAGATGTCAGTGTAATTTCTCACACGTAGACACCTTCATCTACACCTGTAGCTACGTTGATCTCTATAAATCACACTTAAGTGCCTGGCAGAGGGTTCATCAAACCACCTTGACAATAATTCTCTGTTATTCGAATCTTGTACAGCGCGCGGAAAAAACGGACACACATCTTTCCCTGTGAGCTCTGATTTCCAATCTTTTATCATCATGATCGTTGCTTCCTATGTAAGTAGGTGTCAACAAAATATTTTCGCTTTCGGAGGAGATAGTTGGTGAGAAGGTTCGTCACAAGGATAAACGCCTTTGTTTTAATTACGTCCACCCCAAATTCTGTATCACGTCATTGGCACTCTCTCCCCAATTTCTCAATAATACAAAACGTGCTGCTCTTTTTTGAACTTTATCGACGTACTCCATTAGTCCTATCTGGTAAAGATCCCAGACTGCGCAGCAGTACTCCTAAAGAGGACGGACAAGCGTAGTCTAGGCATTCCCTTTAGTAGATTGAAAGGTGGCTACACTGAGCCACAGCGACAGAGATCGCTAGAGAGCATTGTTCCGCCGCCTCCACGGGAAGTGATTATTGGGATGTCGTAGTGGGCAGTGCTTGTCGAGGACTCGTGGTAGTCAGTTCGTGTTCAGATGTGCTAGTGGGAGAGTGCTTGCTGAGATGTGATGCTGAAAAGTTCTTGTTGAGATGTGGTAATAGCGAGTCGGTGTGGAGATATATTGTAATTATGAGAGTGATTTTGGTCAATATATGAAGGTAACGAAACTTGATTTATTTTTCATTATTTCCATGTTTTAAATAATGTGTCATTACAGGTTCAGTCAACAAAGCATCTGGCTTGTGTTCTTGGATTAGAGTGTAATTGTGGTTCTCTTGAGTAATTATGGTATTTGTATTTTCTTTAATTAATTCAGTATAAATGGTATTTGAAATTCTTGTCTTTTGAAGAAGAACCGTGCCAGATGTGTACGTTGAGTCACACTCCCACACACAGAACAGTGATACTTGTGCTTTGGTTTCGTAGGTTTTATAGTTGCTGGGGACTTAATTAATTAATTAATTAATTGTGTTAATGAAAATTTCCATTTCATTCCTTGTTGTTGTTCTATGCAGTCAGATAGCGTAATAATACTAGTCAGGGCCAACCGTTACGAGACTTCGTAAACGGACAGACAGCTACTAAAGCAAAAAAAAAATTAAAATTATTTGCATTAATATTTTTATTAAGCCCCCATGCACGTGGCGACCACTGCTTCGGATCGTCCCTTGGAATCTTCTGATTGTAAAAATAGTAGACAGTAGAATTGTTGTAGTAACTTGTAGTTTAGTAATTATAGTCTGTTTTGCATGTGTAGATTTGGTAATTGTCATTCTTATAATGGTATTTTTTCTCTGAATTTGATTTGTTGTCTTGTATACGCGTTTGACGATTTAGTGCAATTATTTCAATTGTTCGTTAATCGTGTTTGAGGGAAACATTTCGAGTGAATGGTATTGTTGATGATAAAGTCATTGTGTGTAATTTTCGTACAGTGACGAGTTTTGTTTGTTTTGTAAATGATTACGCGATCAATGAAAAAGGCAAAAATGATGAATAGTGAGAATGATGAAATTGTTGACATGGCGAACTCGCCAACACAAGAGAACAGTATGTTGAATAATGAAGTGGAAAACAATGTAATAAGTCGGGAAAATAGTCCGGAACCAATTCAAAACTTTTCACAATTAGAAAATTTTCAGAATTCGAGACTAACGACAGAAGATTCTGGAATAGTATCGAACACAGATGGCTATACAGCTATGACGAAGGAAACTGGTTTTGCGAGAAATGATAGGGGCGAAAAGAATTTCGAACCAGATCAAATGGAGCAGTTGATGGGTATAATATTAAATTTGGGATCTGAATTAAAAACACAGATGGGAACAATGGAAACACGAATGGAAACACGGATGGGAACTTTGGGATCTGAATTAAAAAATGATATGGGAACAATGGAAACACAGTTTAGATCTGAATTAAAAACACAGATGGAAACAATGGAAACACGGTTAGATTCACGAATAGGGACTTGTTTTAAAAATATGAAAGATGAATTAAAGAGAGAAATCAGAGAAGAAGTACAACCAATTTTGAATACTCACAATAGTAGATTAGTTGCAGTAGAGATTAGACAAAGGGAACAGGATAGAGAACAGGAAGAAAGAGATCGCGTGATAGTACAAAAATTTTCAGAGTTAAATTTACAACGTGCACACGATAAGGAAGAGATATTTGAGAGAATCGAGGAATCCGTACCAAATGACAGAATAAATAACCTAACACAACAATATGAACAGTTAACTACCAAATGTGTCAACACTGAAACCCGAGTCGCGACACTTACGGAAGACGTAGGTAAACAGAGAGAAAAAATAGGTGACTTATCGGAAAGAGTTGAGGAAATTTCAGATAAATTGACAAATCTTAGTTTACATGGGGACAGAGATTCGGATGATACAGCTCCATTACCATTTGCAGAAACCGAAGAGTACCAGAACATAAATAAGCATGTTGAAAATCAGGGAAAGTTTAATGAACGCGTTAAAAGGGAAGTAGAGGCATTACGAAAGTAAGTCAAACAAATCGAAGGTGAAATTGTAGGAAAAGACAGCAAAAGAAATTTAGAATCACAGGTAGCAGAGGGGTTTGAAGAAAGTAATTTGTTTCATTTACGGGATGCAACAAGAGAGCGCCAGGCGCGCGAACTTGACAATAATCGACATTCAAACTGGGACAGACGCGGTAGGTCTTTGTCGCCACGAGGCGGAAGCTTTGACTATAAACACTTTTTGACTGTTCGGAAATTTAAGATCTTCCGCAATTCTAAAAATGACATACATCCATGTGCATGGTTAGATCAATTTATGTATGCACTCCCACCAAATTGGCCACTAAGTCACAAACTGGAATTTATGTGTGGATATTTAGAAAACGAACCGGCGACGCGGATGCGTGCACTCATTAGAGATTGTAATAATCTGAATGATTTTTATCATGCATTTCTATCGGCATATTGGTCCGAAAACACGCAAGACAGAGTCAAACACAGTCTTATTATGCAGCGTAATTTCAAACAGTCTGAATTCCGCACGCCAGCAGAATATTTTGAAGACATGATTCGAAAGAATCAGTTCCTTTCCAACCCCTACAGCCCGACTGAATTAATTCGCATTTGTTTAACTAAGCTGCCACAATCCATAAGACAAATTGCTTTAGCCGGAAGATGTAAAGACGACATTGAGACTTTTAAGACTTTGCTACAAGAACTTGAGTATGACAACGACGACGGGACTTCTTGTAATTTCTTCAGTAGCAGTAATTACAATACATTTTCAGAGAAAAGGGATAGTGATCGGAACGGACGTTATTTGGGTAACTTTGAGAATGACAGACGTAACAGACAGGACAATAGATACCAGCCTTATGACAATAACAGACGTTCTAACAGAAATTACACAGACAATTATAATAACGGTAATTCCTACCGGAATGATCAACCATACGGAAACAGTAATCGGTATCATCAAGATAGAAATTATTCATACAATAACAGAAATTCTTACTACAGAAATAACCAGGGTAGTAGATCTAACAATAATTTCAGAAGTGACAGTCGAAATTATACAAGAAGTAGTTATGCAGACAGACAGGAAAACAGAAATTTTAATAACAGACACAACCAAGAATTTGCATCTAACAGACAGGAAGGACCTAATTGGCATCCTCCACGTGACAGAACTTCAGAGAGACAAGTGCAATTAGTAGAAATTGATCCGCGAAATGACGCGAATAATCAAAGACGTGACGCAAACAATCGACAATGACTAGCAGCTTCGGCTTCTGGCAGCAATATAGACGGTTCGGAAAGTAATGACACTACGACTTTACACTACGTACGCCTGGAAGACATGAGAGACATTTTGCTAGATGAAAAGGAAAATAATGTAGACGCATTTTTACATCCTGTTATTGAAGTATGTGTGGGTAAGAATAAGTTCACTGCAGTTTTAGATGCTGGGAGCCCATTGAACGTCATTAGTGAATCAGTTTTTCGTATATGTGAAAGAATTATTGCCTGTCCTGTGTTACCTATTTCTAAAACTACAATTCGAGGAGCGATTTCTGGAAAAGGTGTGGAAGTTAAACAACAGACCAACCTAAATTTTATTTGTCAAGGATACGAATTGTCTGCTAATTTTATTATTGTTCCATTACTCAGTACACAGATTATATTAGGTATGGAGTTTCTTAACACACATAAGGCAATTTTGAACTTTAAAGAAGGAAGTGTGAATTTGACTGTTGCCGGAATGCCGAAATGTTTGAAATTTTTCGAGTGTTTAGCAAGATCTGAATCAGATACAAAATGTTTAAGGTTTCTTACTTCTGATGCTTTCGTTGAGCATTATGACGACAGTGTGTTTATTCATGACAATGACAATAGATACAGAGACGCGATGGAGGATATAATTAGTAGCGAAGAATTAATTAATGAAAAGGTTAAGAAAGCTGAAGTGCCAGATGACGTTGCAAAAGAAGAGCTGCACCACATTTTGACTTCACATGCTACAGTGTTTAGTCATCACACAGGAACTATACAAGGCTTACAATATTTATTTAAAGTAAAAGAACACACACCATTTCGCGGGAAAGCGTACGCTATTCCTTTGGCTTACAGAGACAAGGTTAAGAATGAACTTCAATACATGTTAGATCAGGGCATTATTGAGCCAGCAGTCAGTCCTTATACCAGCCCATTACATGTCGTTCTTAAAAAGGATGGGTCAATTCGTTTGGTTCTGGACTCCAGACAGATAAATAATATTATTATTCCTGAAACTGACCGTCCACAAAATTTAGATGAACTTCTTCAACATTTCCGTGGAATTAAAGTTTTATCCACGATTGATATGCGCGCAAGTTTTTGGCAAATAGAACTCCACCCTGATTGTAGAAAATATACTGCCTTTTTAGCCTTTGGTAACTGTTACCAGTTTCGGAAATTACCGTTTGGACTTACTGTATCTTCAGCAGCATTCATTCGTAGTTTAAATGAAATTTTACCTGTTTATCTTCGTGACAATATTACTTCTTATGTTGACGACATTCTTATTGCTAAACGTTCTTGGAGTGAGCACAACAAAATTTTGGATTCATTATTACGTATTTTTGCACGAGTTGGCATGACAGTGAACTTGGAAAAATCAGAATTTGGTCGTTCTCAGGTGAAATTTCTCGGTCACATTATTTCTACAGAAGGTATTCTTCCCGATCCAGAGAAACTAGACGCTATTTGTAATTATGCTGTTCCTACCACAAAACGTGATATTCGTAGTTTCCTTGGTGTCTGTAATTTTCTTAGACGCTTTGTTAGATTGGATGATTTGGCCACACCTCATTTACACATTTCAGTTATGCGCACTTTGGTCCCAGAAAATGCTTTTATAAATTACGAGAAAATTGCTACTTCAGTAATATGGAAAAACGTATTCGATCTGTTCTAGCCAAATGCAAATTATGTCAAAAGGCTAAACCGCCAACTGTTTCTCACAGAGCACCGTTGTTTCCTATCATTCCAGCGAAATTAAAGGACATGGCTGCAGTCGATTTGTTCGGTCCAGTGGTTCGTTCTACTAATGGTTTTGCGTACATTTTCGTAGCAGTGGAATTGACATCAAAATATGTGTGTTTTACACCTTTACGCAAGGCAACAGCTCGTTCAGTATCTAATGCTTTCATCAAACATTTTCTTAAGGAAGTTGGTCATGTTGATAAGGTTACATCAGATAATGGATCACAGTTTCGCTCTAAAATTTGGCTTCGTACTCTAAGGCGTCGTAAAATTAAACCAATTTTCATTTCACTTTTTCACCCTCAATCTAATCCTTCAGAGAGATGGATGAAGGAAATCAATAAATTGTGCCGTCTTTATTGTCATCAGAATCACAGAACGTGGGATCAGTATCTTCATATTTTTCAAAATATTCTGAATGAACTCCCTAATGATTCAACTTCTTTACCGCCTCTATTGATATTAAAAAATGAAGTACCAACAAATCGCATTTCTGAAATCGTTCCTTTTCCGCCTTCACGGAAACTGCGGCATTCTGAAGTTGTCAACCTGGCTCTACAAAATATTGCATCTGCAGCTGCTAGAAGAGAGAAATCAGCTAAGCGTCCTGGTCGTTTAAAAACTTTGTCAGTTGGTCAGAAGGTGTTAATTAAGTCTCATCGTTTGTCTCATAAAGGAAAAGGCTTATGTCGCAAATTTTTCTGCTTTATAACGGTCCATATAGGATTCGCAAAATTATACATGATAATACTGTTGAAGTAGAAACTCTTAAATCTCGGCGCTCTAAGGGAATACATCATATATCGAACGTAAACATTTTTGTGGAATGACATACTTGTGAGAAACTAACAGCTACGTAAACACACGGAGAGTACAAGGATACCGCGCTGTGTTTTGGCGGCGGCACATACTCAAAGCAACAGTCAGTCTGCGCGCCGCACAAGGCAGTCGTTGACCGCAAACAATTACTTCCTACAGCCTACAGCTGATCGAGCGCTCAGTGCGAATGCACTGACAGCCGTAAACAAATACACAGTCTAATTTCTCCGACTAAATTCAGTATAAAGCTATAATGACTTCAAAAATTATGTTATTAACGTTCAGTATTTTTCAGGATACGGTGTGTAAAATATTTAAGACCTTCAGGTAAATTCTGTGTGTGTCCGACGTTAAGAGGACTTACTATCGAGAAAATTTCAGGAAGAATGTAATTTCGAAGATGAAACTAATAAACTAAAAAGGTAACGATTAATTGAGTTTATTTTTCAGGTAACATAATTCCACTTAGGTACGTACTTTAGACGTAATTTTCTGCTTGCGATTACGTGACTCATACTTTGTGCTAAATTTCATGTTCTATGAATTTACTTGTGAAGCGACGTGCTTGTGTACATTTACTGATTTTGACAATTATCGATTAATGAACAGTGTTATTATTTGTATATATTACGCATCGCTTGGCTGCACTGCTTTTTCACTGATGTCATATTTTTCTATTATGTGCCTGCTGTGCTTATTTATTTAAATTATAATTGTCACCTGATTAATTGTGCTGACTGTAGTTATATGTAAGTTATACTTTGTGATTTGTCTGCTTGCGCCTTCATGTGTACTTATTAAGATTACATATGAACATTTATTTGCTTATGTCGATGTGATGCTAATGACCTGTTTATTGTGTAAGGCATGTTTGCTGCTGTGCGTATGGATTGCATATTTACACATTTCTGTTTTGTTGTCATAACTACTCTTCAATTTAGAATATAGCAATGCTGATGTACAGTGTACGAACATAGAGTTTAGGTTACACTGTGGTATTAATTATAGATTGTTCGCTTGGCAGAGCCTCGTTGTAAGAATTGTGCTGCATCCACTTGTTGACATTCTGTTCTCTACTGGTATATTTACTCGCTATTGCATGTTTTGCTTACGCTCAGTGCCTGATATTTTTAAGATATGAAAATGAACTGCTGTAATTCGACGAACGACATTAGTACAAGAAACTTCATAGAAGTCACATGAGCTGAGGTTTTAGGGAAGCTGTATAAATTTATGTTACTAGGAAGGAAGCTAACGACATGACATACCAAAACTAGGTTTAGACCATTGACAGTATTACACTGCATTTTCGTGAGCAATTGAAATAGGAAGTGACACTTGACACAAAAAATACTCCACATGTTTGCTTCTGCTATGATTCTTGAAGTGGTGTACACACTGTGAAATATTATGATCATTCACACTCCGTAATCGTACTTAATTACTGAGAGTTATTCGAACTTAAGTCTGTTAGAGGTCATGTATGCATTTCTTTTATTTAATGATGGACAAGGAACCAAAATGTATCTTATAATTTATAATGAGTAGAAAATTTGGGTCAGATTGATTACATAGAGGTTGTGTGTGGACACTGTGTCTTCGGATTGTATGGGATGATGAATTGAAGTTGCACTAGGATTTTGTCTGTACTTGTTCGAGGAGACTGACTAGAGGAAAGAGTTGTTATGGAAGTGAAATGATATTGGTGCTGAGGTTTATATGTATCGACGTATTATTGAGGTATTGAGATTAGGTGAAGTTGATGATTATTGGAGTTTTGGTGGATAAGAGGTAAAGTAAATGAGGAGCATATTGTTTTGTTGGTTTATATGGAACAAGGAGGATGAAGATGGCAGACTAGAACACTAAAGTGGAAGGAAGATTGTCTATACACACACTTGTTAAATCACTAAGCAGTATATACTTTTTTTGAGAGAGGAAGCATGTGCATATCTTGGCTCACTGACAGTTGTTCAGCAACCGTACATTTAGATCTGGCTTGGCAAACATTGGTCTTGACATGATGACTATGACGTTGACTTAACTATTATTGACTGTTATACATTGCTGCCACTAGTACTTGGTACACATGATGAACATCAAATCTTGGACAGAGTTACATTTACACAGTTAACACTATTCAATTACACAGTAGTACTTAATGTGGATGAAAGATGAGTGGATGTGTTTTGTGTGTTTTCCTTTTCTAATCCTACCCACCTATCTCCTAAATATTATTTTATTTGTTGGTAGTGGCTTGCACTGACACCCACAAATGTTATAGGTTTACTGGTATTTGTGTATTGTAATAGTTAATAGGACAATTATCTGATATCATTTGTGTGTTTGTTATGATTTGTATGTTTAATGTAAAAGCATTGTATGTGTATTCAAACTATTGTTCATGCCTGAAATGTCTGATTAGTGATGGTGCTGCACTTTTCAACATGATGTGTGACATTTAGTCATGTTTAATTTCTGCTGATGAACTGTGTGATCAGTGATTGTAAAAAAATTATGGACTGTTACTTGTACCTTTTCTACATGATTGGTGCCACAAGGACATGTTTAATTTCTGCTGATGAACTGTGTGATCAGTGATTGTAAAAAAAATTATGGACTGTTACTTGTACTTTTTCTACAATATTGGTGCCACTAGGACATGTTTAATTTCTGCTTATAAACTCTGATGAACAGTGTGATCAGTGACAGTGTATTTTATGGAACTGCTTCTGCTGAGAAATGTGACTTGTTGCTGTGTGTACCTGCTCAGCTTTGCTGGTGCCACTAATGGACTGCTTCTACTGAAATGGTGTTACCTGTTGGTGTCTGCACCTACTCAACATTGCGGGTGCCACTGATGGACTGCTTCTACCGAAATGATGTCACCTGTTGATGTCTGCACCTGCTCAACATTGCTGGGTGCCACTGATGGATTACTTCTACTGAAATGAAGTCACCTGTTGCTGTGTGCACCTGATCAACATTGCTGGTGCCACTAATGGACTGCTTCTACTGAAATGGTGTTACTTGTTGGTGTCTGCACCTACTCAACATTGCTGGGTGCCACTGATGGATTGCTTCTACTGAAATGAAGTCACCTGTTGCTGTGTGCACCTGATCAACATTGCGGGTGCCACTGATGGACTGCTTCTATTGAAAAAATGTTACTTATTGGTTTTTGCACCTGTTGACCATTGCTGGGTGCTACTGCTGGAACTGTCAACTGCTTATTCTTGGGCTATGGAAAGCGTTTATGTGAATATTTGTATAAACTGATTTTTTGTGTATTACTGTTTGTGGAAAGCTATGAGACTCTTACCTGCACATATTCGTCATTGCTGACGCTATTGATTGAATTGTTTAACCACATAATACTTGTGTAAACTATTATGTAAAGTCACATGTATGAAAGAATTTGTATTGCTTACTGTATTCTATATAATAGGTTATTGAAAGGTCAGTGCAAAGCCAAAATTTTATCTAGTTATATGATATTTACGTATTAATATTATCTTTTATTTTTGTCTATATTTTTTTGACGAATTTGGTGGTATTTTCACCACCAATGCTGGCAAAAATACCATCAAATTCTAGCCGTGGAGGAAGGGCATATGAAAGGTGGCTACACTGAGCCACAGCGACAGAGATCGCTAGAGAGCATTGTTCCGCCGCCTCCACGGGAAGTGATTATTGGGATGTCGTAGTGGGCAGTGCTTGTCGAGGACTCGTGGTAGTCAGTTCGTGTTCAGATGTGCTAGTGGGGAGTGCTTGCTGAGATGTGATGCTGAAAGGTTCTTGTTGAGATGTGGTAATAGCGAGTCGGTGTGGAGATATATTGTAATTATGAGAGTGATTTTGGTCAATATATGAAGGTAACGAAACTTGATTTATTTTTCATTATTTCCATGTTTTAAATAATGTGTCATTACAGGTTCAGTCAACAAAGCATCTGGCTTGTGTTCTTGGATTAGAGTGTAATTGTGGTTCTCTTGAGTAATTATGGTATTTGTATTTTCTTCAATTAATTCAGTATAAATGGTATTTGAAATTCTTGTCTTTTGAAGAAGAACCGTGCCAGATGTGTACGTTGAGTCACACTCCCACACACAGAACAGTGATACTTGTGCTTTGGTTTCGTAGGTTTTATAGTTGCTGGGGACTTAATTAATTAATTAATTAATTGTGTTAATGAAAATTTCCATTTCATTCCTTGTTGTTGTTCTATGCAGTCAGATAGCGTAATAATACTAGTCAGGGCCAACCGTTACGAGACTTCGTAAACGGACAGACAGCTACTAAAGCAGAAAAAATAAAATTATTTGCATTTCATTTAATTAAGCCCCCATGCAAGATCTGTTATATTTTCTAAGTGTTCTGCTAATAAAACGCAGTCTTTGGTTTACCTTCCTCACAACATTTTCTATGTGTTTTTTTTTTCAATTTTAATTTGTTCGTAATTGTAATTCCTAGTTATTTAGTTGAATTTACTGGCTTTAGATTTGACTGACTTATCATGTAGCCGAAGTTCAACGGATTCCTTTCAGCGCTCATGTGGAAGACCGCACACTTTTCATTATTTAGGGCCAATTGCCAATTTGCGCACCATACAAATGTCTTTTCTAAATAGTTTTCCTTTTTTTTTATCTTCTGGTGACTTTACTAGACGATAAACTACAACTTCATCTGTAAGGAAAGTAAGACAGTTGCTCAGATTGTCTCCTAAATAATTTATACAGATAAGGAACAGCAGAGGGCCCAAAACACTAGCTCGGGGAACGCAAGAAATCACTTCTGTTTTACCCAATGACTTTCTGTCAATTACTACGAATTATGACTCTCTGACAGGAAATCAAGAATCTAGTCACACAACTGAGACGATATTCCATAAGCACGCAATTTCACTACAAGCCGCTTATGAGATACAGTGTCAAAAGCCTTCTGGAAACCCCTTGTGCGTAGCACTCAACACTTCGTGTCAGTAAAAAGCTAGTTGTGTTTCACAAGATAGATATTTTCTAAATTCGTCTTGACTGTGTGTCAATAGACCGCTCTCTTCCACGAAACGCATAATATTCGAACACAATATATGTTCCGAAATTCTGCTGCATATCTACGTTAATAACACGGCCGTGTAATTTACTCCTACCGCCTGTCTTGAATATTGGTGTGACCTGTGTAACTTGCCAGCCCTTGGGTGCGGATCTTCCGTCGAGCCAGCGGATGTGTAAGATTGTTAAGGGGCTCCGGAACGCCCTATACTTGCAATGTTAAAATAACGCTTATAAATTACATCTTTCCTCACAAAGTATTTGAGGTAGGAAGTTGAACTTTTTACAGATTATTTATTGGAATATGGGCTACAACTTAACACAGGGATTTTACAAAATTTTAGTTCAGTTATTAAAGATGATTTTTTTTCAATTGTAATCAAAATTCACAACATTTTTTTGCAATTTTTTATTTATATATTGAAAAATATACAGTTTTTTGGAAAAAGCCTGTGTTAAATTATGCAGAAGGTACTGTGTAACATTTACTGAAAGTTTGAAACAAATATGTTTGGAAGATCCTTAGAAAACATGTAATTAGTATGAGAAAATAAAAGTTTTGGGAATCGAGCGACAAAGATTGGATTAACTTTTTAGTGCATTCCAGGTCCACAGGATGGATTATCTTCATCCTCTGCAAACTCCTCCTCCAGCTTCCTCTTGTTCCTCCTCCTGTTTACTCTTGCTTGCATTTCTAGACTCTTTACAGCCCTGTCTGCAGCCCGAAGGCGTTCCTTGTCTAAAGCAAGCATCGCTCGTTGTTGTGTTCGTAGATTTTGCTACCATTTTCTTCAGTTGCAGTTACTGCAACACTGTTCCAAAAGGTGGTCATGTATGAACACTTATCACATTTCAGTTGTATTTCACTAGCAAGTCCTACGTGCTTTATTATGGAGAGTTCCAGACCAACTTCACTACAATGAATACATCTTACACAGTTTGAAAAAATTCCTTTGAGAACCGACATATCAAATATTTCATTCACATCCGATTCGCCCATAAAACATTCATAGTTTTCACTCATTGAACCAAGCTTCTTCTGTGAAGTATTTTCTTTCCCACTTTGACTGCTATGGGCAGGTGTACTTGAGAGGTTAGGTTCCCTCACTTGGTTATCGTCTTTATTGTTTACAGTAATAACACATACCTTTGGCTTTCCAACATTTCTCCTTTTCTTAAAAGCCTTCAGAGGATTTCTAATAACTTTACTTTTACTCATTATTATACTTCAACAAAACAGAGACTCAAGAAACAGAATTAATTACGAATATTTTAGAGATAACGACAGAGTAAATAAACATGAAACAATCGACAATCACACCAGCTATATATATTGAACCATCACAGGTTAGCCACAACACATACTTTATCTCACATCACTAAAATGTACCTGGTGAACACGGACGTTAATAATAACACCATTTGACAGCAGTTTAACAGCGCCACAGTGGGTCACGCCCATGTAGAACACATTTCAAAAGAAATTTAAAAATAGTTGTAGTCTTCGGAATTGAATAAATTATATATCTATTAAAAGGTAATAGTCTGAAGATTCAGAAAACGCAAAAAAGTAAAAATTGAACTTTTCATGATTTTGAGCCTTTCCGGAGCCCTGTAAGTACGGAGCTATTGCATCAGCATACTCCGAATGGTACATATTTGTATACAGTCTGGACTGGAAGAATTGCTTTTATGATGT
The DNA here is from genome assembly GCF_023898315.1 of Schistocerca nitens. NCBI lineage: Eukaryota > Metazoa > Arthropoda > Insecta > Orthoptera > Acrididae > Schistocerca > Schistocerca nitens. The sequence continues at coordinate 982,040,686 of NC_064617.1, read as the reverse complement.
CGTTTAAGATGATCCACTACTCCGAGGACATCTACTTCTGAGTTACTCTGTTCTTCGGCGGGTATGTAAATGATTATGCTTTGCCATTTTCTGTGACAGGCAGAAAGGTCATGGGCGTGCGTTAAGGGGAGGTTTACTATCTTTTGCTTCAAAAAATCTATTTTTTTTTAAATTGCATTTAGATTCCACCCCTGAAACGGTTTTTGCGATTAGGGAACGGAAATATTTGTTGCGGTTGATCAAAAAAATGCACCTACCTAAAATCGATCTTTTTCACGCACCAGTTTTCTTCTTTCCGAGGACAAGTTATTGTACCGGTGCTTGGGAGGAAACACACAAACTTCGAATGAAAGTTTGAACGCGTGTGTTTGGAAGTTGATGACAACGATGGACGTCACCTGGGATTCTATTCGGCGCAGTTCGCCAAGCATTCGGACGACCACCGGATTGAAGAAGGCCAAAACCGCTTGTGACCGGTCGTACGAGCGGCACTGGAGCACCGCAGGATCGGCCAGATAGAGCAGAACGCCCTCTATGAGGAAGAGGAAGGACCAGTTTATGCACCCGGAATAGCAGATTGAACGTACGTTGCATAATATTGCATTTATATGTAGGCAAAACTTCAAATGAGCTTTTCTCGAAATGACGTATATTTTTGTCACGCGGTATTGTAACTTCAAATCTACTGTACCGATTCGCATGATTCTTTGTTTCCGACAAAGCTAACTAAATTGTCTAGGAGTTGTAGGACTTTTATTCCGATGCATGAACTACAAATATGTTTACCTGCCCGACGAAGTCGGAAAATCGATGAAACAAACCCTACTTCTTTTCAAATGGCCGCCATTTTGTTTTTAATGTCCAAATAAGTTAAGCGAGGTACAACTCCTAAAGAATCCTGTATACTTCGCTAGCGTCAACTCAATTTTGATTTCAGACTAGCCGGCCGACCTGTGACATACCGCGCGTGGAGGTCTACGTCGAAATTTTGTTTCGTTCAGAGGGCACTTCCGCTTTTGCTCTTCGACTTCTCCGGTCCAAAAAGTTCCAATTTGTAGAGGAAATATCAACAAACATTTTGACCAAATTTTACATTTATATCTATAACACATCCTGATAAAAAAATTCTCAAAGAACATGCTTTTTTCGGGCCAAAGGCAGTAAACCGCCCCTTAATGTTGCTCGTGTTTACCTGTCTTGCCAGACGTGGTAGACAGCGTCAGATGTTGCGTGGCCAGAGCGATGGGCATGGAGGTGCCACTTGCTAGAGCGAAGCAGTGTTACCAGTATCTGAAAGAGTTGAAGGAGACGCCTTTGTGGGTCTCCATTTGGCGGGTTGCTACCACACATACTCAGAAGTACAAAAACAAACATGAAACAGAGGTGCGCGTAAAAGAAATGCGCAGTGCTGCGGAACAAGTAAAAATTTGACCAAAATTATCATTGTCCGATGCAGAAAAACAATGATGTGCTATCAGACGGAATTTCCCGATGTAAGCGAGAAATCAAGCGAAGATCAGCACCACCGACGATGCTTTACCTCAATAAAGCGAAACGCGTATGGTGTAACTTTCCAGCCGTTTATGCCGTTTTATGCTTGATAATGGTCATTCGACCAAAGATAGAAGCAAAGCAAATTGTGCAAAATAGAGAACCGCTCAAGGTTCACCATGAATTTTAGCAACGAAAGCAGTTTCTTCCTCTCAGACTACTCAGCTTATCAGTTACACTAAAGACCGTTATCACCAGTCTATAAAATGAAAAATTTAGAAATCTGGTTAGTGTGAACATTAGTGGTAATCAAAATTTTTATCTCAGTTTGCAAACATTCTATTGAACTGTAGGAGTGGGATTTATTTAGTCCTTTACACTAAGAACCCAGTTCGCAATTTTTTTCGGATGGTAGAAACGAATAAACGCATAGGTGCTATTGCGGACCAATGTACAGTAAGCCTAGTCATACAGCACTATTGTATCGCTGGAACTAATTGGACTTTCAGATGGTCACGTGTGCCAATATCTATTTTCTTTTTTTAATGACAGTAACATGTAGTGACTCAATAGTCAGCGGCTGGTGAACCGGTTATCGCTATAAGATCGATCGAAGCAGATGATAATGTAGAGAATATGCCAACACTTTGGCAGGCAGTGCTACCAAAGGTTGGGTTTTACTGAGATTCGTAAAAAAAAAAAAAAAAATAGTGGCCATTGGGGTCTGTCATGCTATGTCTGCCTCACTGCTTTTTTTCTTTAACTAATTTGTGCCTGATTTTATTCTGAGAAGCTCAGTAATGGTAATGTACGTAAATACCGTAAATGTAAATTTGATTCAATAAGTACCTGAAGTGAAGTGAAGCGCAGCTGGACACCAACAAACTCTTTAGCGCGCATTCCCCGCAACGATAGTAGTAGAGAATCTTTGAGTATGGACTCTGAAAAAAGAAAAAGACAATTCATGTTATTAAAAAAAAAAAAGACTGTTAATCTGTATCTTGTGGAAAGAGGACGCATTGCTAGGCCGTCGCTCAGAACGTATTGTTACATTTAATGAAAATTGATATTTTAGTGATAAAACCGAGTGAAGTATGTGGAACAGTTGCCAAACATTTATGTATACAAATTTTCTGAAACTGAAGAATAGAAATATCTTGTTTTTGGAAAAGGAGGTGATCTTCATTATCGTTGCCGTCTATCAATCGACAGAATTGTAAGTGTACAAAGTTCACTAAATTACAGGAAAAGAAATACATTCTCTATAGTTTTCGTTCAATAAGTAACAGCCTCTCACAATTTCTTAATTACAGTAGTTGGATTATGTTCTTGTACAATAGTATGGTGCTGAACTCCACTGACCAATTTTGATGTAGCAGGACGTGTAGTTTGAAGGAAGTTTGTGTGCCAAGCAGTCTCCTTTTCTCACGAAAAGCAGATTGCTGTTATATCTTACTTACTTACAACAGTGGTCCCTTAGATATGAAAAGCTACGAAAACTTGGGCTCAAAGCTATCCGCAATACGGCCAAGTAACTAACAGAGTCGTATTTTAAAACTTAAAGAACAATAACTTCCTCCAAATTGCAATACGCCAACACCTGGTGCAGAAGCTGATCATCCAAGGAGGCAGCAACCAAAATTCAGGTACCAGTTACGACTTAAAGTAAAAATCTCAATCGAAAATCAGTCTCTCTCTCTCTCTCGCCAAATACATATATAAATATCGATATTATTTTTAAAAAAAGTCATTTTTATATGGTCCTGTGCACTGAACGGTGCTGGGATGGTGCGGAAAATACTTTAACTCATTCTCACTGAAGGGCCTTCTTACTCCAAGTAGTCTAACCTGTTTTATGTGTCGCTTCTGGGAGATATAATATTTTTTGTGGATTTTAGGTATCCCGACGTAAGGTAAATGGTCAGTTCGTGTATTTAGTGTGGAGGGGGAAAGCCACTTATGTCTTCATAATGAAATTGTGTTGAAAGTGTGGTATCTTGAGTCCGTAATCCTACTTTTTCACTGAAATTTCACACATGCTATTAGAGGGTAAACACCTTTTATGTAATGGCGTCAAAGTGGGCAAGATGCCCATCTCGGCGGTGGCTTCTGCCACTTTGCATCAAGGGGAAACGTAAAGGCAGCGGCCGATAGGACGGCTCTTCGGGCAATCCCTTGAAACAGTGACCCAGAAGCGGCAAACAAAGACAAGAAAAAGGAAGTAAAAAGAACGAAAAACGGCAAGTAGCCGAAGAGGAGAAGGCAGTAAAAAGAAGAGTGCGAAGAGCAGGAAATCCGGCAATAGAAAAGATGTTATCGCTGACAACATTAAAGACGTAGACTGCATGTACAGGGAAGAAAAAGGTTTCTACTTCAGTCCAGAAGAGCGGTGTATTTAGCGCCAATTGTGCTCCCTCTGCTCCCACGAATTCTGTACAGGACTTTAGCAACAGTTTGTCTTTTATTTGCGAAAAATGTAAATAATGTAATTAGAATCATGTTTTACAATAAATTATATTTAGTTATGTGCTAAAACAGGTTTTTAGTTTAAAACTAAGTGGCAACTTTGTCTGCCCATGTCGTGCATTGTCGTTTTTCCACTTCGTGAAAACTGAATTGTTTAAAGTAATGAATTAGATCCTAAGATAATTAAACTATTCGATATTAAACTTCCAAATTGCTACTCAGCTTAAAAAAATATGAATATCTTAGCCTGGGCACTTTTCGCGACATCATTAGCAATACTCGAATGAGCACAGCTGTTCACAGGAGACTAAGTAGATCATATATAAGATTCCAGTGAAACAGGACCATTTCCAAAGCACTCGATATATATTTTCTGAAACCTTCGTTATGGGTAATGACCTTCAACCCATTAAGCCATTTCTGCCTAGCGTAACATACATGTCACGGAACAGCCTGTCATTGTTTTTCTCTCATTGGCAACAATTCCTGCTTTTGGAGTGGCTATTGTTGTATGGCTTTCAGATAAGGAGGCTTTGTTGTACATGTTTAGGTAGGTTTCAGTCAGTTGCAAGCATTAAGTGGTCAGTGACTCGTGCTTCAAGTACGGAAGACTTTTCTGAGTGGGATTATGTCTTGGAACAAGAAGTAAGTGTCATTTTTCATCGCAAATTATAATACAATTTGTCTAAATTATGGTTGATTATAACGTTAAAAGTACTGAAATTTATGTTAATGGTTATCTACAAAATGCAGTTCTTATTTTTGTGCCTCCAAATACAGTTTTAATTTTGTGTTGTATATATGTCACGCTAGGCAAATCAGTGAAAATAACAACTCGTTCTCTTTAGAGGTCTATCTCTCCATGAGATCCTGGCTATTCTTGAAGGGGAGGAAAAAGATGCAACAGATATATTTATTGAACCTCCTGAAGCTAATGTGGATTCGGATGAAGATTCTGGGGAAGGAGATGGGGGAGGATACGTCGATAATCTTGTACCAAGGCAACATCAGGCTGGTGCAGAAGTGGTTCTAGCAAGTAAAATCAGGTTAGGTAGTGAACCTGAGATTAATTTCTCTCCTGATGATAAACCAGATGAACAGCAAAAGTCACAGATCTTAAAAATTGTAATCAGAGATTAGAAAACAGACGATCTGTGTAGTGTTAGTTCTGTATTTCCAGAGAGTGATTATATTAAATACAGAAACTTGTCTCCAGTTCAGTACTTCGAATTATTTTGGAATGACGAAGTAATTGAATTTTTTCTCACTGAATCTACGAAGTATGCTTTGTTCAGCAACTGTTCAGATCCAAAAATAACATATGAAGAGATAAAAGGTTTTGTAGGAATTCTAATTCTTTCTGGCTATAATCCAGTACCTAGCAGAAGATATTACTGGAACTCTGGATTGAACATGAGAAATGAAATAGTCCACAGCACGATGAGAAGGGACAGGTTTGAAACAATTTTGAGATTCATTCACTCGTTTGACAACACAAAAATAGATGCTAATGATAGAATGTGGAAACTTCGTCAATTAATAAATATGCTGAGAAAAAAAGTTTGCTCTCCACTTTCAGCCTGAGCAAGATTTCTCCTACGATGAGAACATGATACAGTATTTTGGCAGATACGGATGTAAACAGTTTCGGAATGGTAAGCCCACTAGATTTGGATAGAAAGCACGGTGTCTAAACACAATCATGTGTTATCTAGTGGACTTTCAAATATACCAAGGAGCTGATCGTCAGAGGAACGAAAAATATGAGAAAGCGTTTGGAAAATGTGCTGCTGCCTTGATTCAAACGATCGATTCTCTTACTGAAAAGAACAAACATCTTCTTTACAGGTATTACTTTGACAACCTGTTTACATCACAAACATTGTTGATTTACCTGAATCAACGAGGTTTTGGTGCAACTGAGACTATTCGTGATAATCGTCTGCCTAAAGAATGTCATCTCATACCTTCTAACACTACGTTTAAAAGGAAGGAGAGACGACATTTTGATTACAAGAGGAGCAAGGAAAGTGGAATAATCGGTGCCAGATGGCTAGATAATTCTACAGTAACAATTGCTTCCACAAGCCATGGTATCAGTCCAGTCAACACCGTTGTCCGATACTCAAGACAAGAGCAGAAAAGAATACTTGTACCTCGACCTAATATAATTGGAGAATACAATAAAAATATGGGAGGATATGACCAAATGGATGAAAATGTAGCGTTATCAGAGTGTGTGTCAGAGGAAAGAAATGGTGGTGGCCAATTATTACATGGCTTCTAGATATCTCTGTACATAATGGGTGGCTTCTTCATAGAAAGACTGGTATAAATATGCCTCAGCTGCACTTCCGGTGCTACACTGTGAAATGTTACCTGACTTCCAATGCTGCAGTACCAAGAGGTCCTGGACGCCCTGCAGGTAATTCAAACCAAGGCAGAGTGCTGCATGGTATTAGATATGACGAAACAAATCATCTGGTAGCCATGGTGCCACAGAAAATAAAAGACGCTGTGCGGCGGAAAACTGAAAAGGAACCCCAAGAACAATGCGCTGCAAATGTGATGTTGGTTTGTGCATAGAATGTTTTGTCCCATATCACACAAAGTGAGTACCGTCGCCTGAACTTGATGTAAATCACACACAGTGTATTATTCTGCTTGCTGTGATATATTCTGCCTAAAATGTATGTTCTGCCTAGCGTGACATATATGTTACACCCTTTTTTGTTTCAATTAATGATTATTTTTTTGTTTTGATTGTTGTATTGCTTTTACTGGATGACAATAAACACATAAATGTCTAATTTGTAGAAATCAGATAAAAAAATAATTCAGGCAGAAATGGGTTAAACTCACTGTACAGACTATAATAGTCTATAGCAGTTTGCTGTCGGTCATGGTCGTACAATCGCTGAAAGACGTGAAAGAATGTGCGGTGAACTCGCTTCCTCAGTTATATTATGAAAAGTCACGACCTCACGTCTTTTATTTTCGCTCTCACGCAGCGCAGTCCGGCTGTTACTTAACGTGGCAGATGTTATCTGGTAACTAGCACCACAGTCTCATGTTACGCACGCCTCAGGTTACGCGCCTTTAAGCAGATTTTGCTCGCGGTCGGGAACGCTGCGCTGTCTCGAGGCTATTATCACTCGCCTCCCCGCGTTGTTGTCCAGCAAATCAGCAAAACGACTGTTTCATTTTTTTAACGAATGCTTTCTGAAATTGATGGCACCGATACACAGGCAGAGAGCGGGAAACCCCTACGCGGTGTGAATCTCCTAAAAATTGCACCTCTTATATTGAGGAAATGGGGAGTGCTGTTGATGTACAGTTTTCACAGAATGGATTGGTAGTCAGGGATTCGTACTGTTAGCCAGTCAATAGATTGTAATAATACTTAGATACTCTATTTTTCGTGCAAACATTCACTTCTTTAAATGGAACAATGCCGACTGACGTTAACGAACTAAAACTACGGTAAATTAGAATGTCAGTGGTGGCTGTTGTAGAATTCTAGTATGAATTGTGTATGAGATATTATATTTTGTAAATTTTCTACACCGACACTTATACAATTCCTGTGGCAGTACACAGTAAAGAACACCGGAAGTGTAAACTCTAGTTACATCTACATCCATACTGCACAAGCCGCCTGACGGTGCGTGCCGGAGGGTACTTTGAGTACCTCTATCGGTTCTCCCATCTATTCCAGTCTCGTATAGTTCGTGGAAAGAAAGATAGTCTGTATGCCACTGCGTGGGCTCTAATCTCTCTGATTTTATCCTCATGGTCTTTTCGCGAGATATACGTAGGAGGGAGCAATATACTACTTGACTCCTCGGTGAAGGTATGTTCTCGAAACTTCAACAAAATCCCGTACCGAGCTACTGAGCGTCTCTCCTGCAGAGACTTCCACTGGAGTTTATCTATCATCTCTGTAACGCTTTCGCGATTACTAAATGATCCTGTAACGAAGCGCGCTGCTCTCCGTTGGATCTTCTCTATCTCTTCTATCAACCCTATCTGGTACGGATCCCACACCGGTGAGCAATATTCAAGCAGTGGGCGAACAAGTGTACTGTAACCTACTTCCTGTATTTTCGGACTGCATTTCCTCAGTATTCTTCCAGTGAATCTCAGTCTGCCATCTTCATTATCGACGATTAATTTTATACGTTCATTTCATATTAAATCACTCCTAATGCCTACTCCCAGATAATTTATGGATTTAACTGCTTACAGTTGCTGACCTGCTATATTATAGCTAAATGATAAAGGATCTTTCTTTCTATGTATTCGCAGCACCTTAACCTGGTCTACATTGAGATTCAATTGCCATTCCCTGCACCACGCGTCAATTCGTTGCAGATTCTCCTGCATTACAGTACAATGTTCCATTGTTACAACCTCTCGATATACTACAGCATCATCGACAAAAAGCCTCAGTGAAGTTCTAATGTTATCCACAAGGTCATTTATATATTGTGAATAGCAACGGTCCTACGACACTCCCCTGCGGCACACCTGAAATTACTCTTACTTCGGAAGACTTCTCTCCATTGAGAATGACATGCTGCGTTCTGTTATCTAGGAACTCTTCAATCCAATCACACAATTGGTCTGACAGTCCATGTACTCTTACTTTGTTCATTAAATGACTGTGGGGAACTGTATCAAACGCCTTGCGTAAGTCAAGAACCACGGCATCTACCTGGGAACCCGTGTCTATGGCCCTCTGAGTCTCGTGAACGAATAGCACGAGCTGGGTTTCATACGATCGTCTTTTTCGAAACCCAGATTTCTAGTCTCCAGAAAAGTCATTATACTCGAACATAATACGTGTTCCAAAATTCTACAACTGATCGACGTTAGAGATATAGGTCTGTAGTTCTGCACATCTGTTACATGCATTCTGACCAGTAACGAGGCAACTGACCATCACAGGCTGTGTTCAAAATGACCACCGGCACCAGCAGCACAGTCTTCCAGTCTGGAGTGGAGTCTGCACACGTGAGAGCATTTCAGCGGATATGTCGGAGCAGGCTGCACTAATACGTCGTTGCATATCATCGAGTGTGGTTGGTATTTCCTTGTAGAGAGAGACTTTCACCTTTCTCCACAGAAAGAAGTCTAGAGGCGTCAGATTACGGGTACGGGCCGGCCAAGGCACAGGGCCCTCTGCGTCCAATCCAACGATTTGGAAACAATTCGTGAAGACACTCTGTAGCACTTCGTGCACTATGATCTGGATACGAATCTTGTTGGTATCACAGTTTTCTCCCAGCCTGCAGAGGAACGTCTTCTAGCATCCGTGGAAGGTGGTTTGTTAGGAGACTACAATATTTGTGCGCGTTCATGTTCAGTCTATGAAAAACCGGCCAGTGAACTGATGGTTCACTACCCAACACCACACTTTTACACTCCATGGACGGTGACTTTCCACCTGACGAAACCAATGAGGATTGTCAACAAGCCAATAGTGAATGTTTCGACAGTGTACCTGGCCATTATTGATAAACGTGACTCCAACGCTAAACAAGATACATGATGAGATTTTCACTCTGCAGTGGAGTGTGCGCTCATATGAAACTTCCTGGCAGATTGAAACTGTGTGCAAGGTTCGCAGGAGAGATTCTGTATAGTTTGGAAGGTAGCAGGCGAGGTACTGGCAGAAGTAAAGCTGTGAGGACGGGGCGTGAGTCGTGCTTGGGTAGCTCAGTCGGCAGAGCACTTGCCGGCGAAAGGCAAAGGTCTCGAGCTCGAGTCTCGGGCCGGCACACAGGAAGCTTCAAGATACGTGATACATCTACAGTATCCTGTCTTAATGTCCCTGTGAAGAAGAGATCGTTTCCATGCAGCTCTTAATGGAGAGAGATGTCGTAGGGATGGAATTTGTGTCGATGCGAACGCTTGCCTGATTCACTCCGCCTCCTCGTGCTATTGCGCCGTAATTAACGCGCGGATCAATTGCAACAGAAGCAAGAACATTAATTTCCCGCTCTTCTGGCGTCACTTGTTTCCTTCTGTTACTTTGACTAGATGTTACACTACTACTTTCACGTAACTGGTTTTAGAGGTCGACAAATAACTGCCGAGAAGATTGACGTCTGTTGGGATATCTTGCCTCATACACCGTATGAGAGCGAACTGCGTTCTTCCTGCACTCTCCATACACCATGATCATATCGGTTCTTTGTACAAAGGTAAGTCAAAACGTCCACTCACGACCTACAGCTTGGAGTGTGTCACACTAACTGACCAACAAGTCGCAATGCATTCATGGAACAAACAAGCACACTGTAAGCAAAAGTAACAACTACGAATGTTGAATGACACAAACAAGTCTCAGTGTGGAAACTTTTCAAAAAAACGATATCTCGTAAACTATTCACACTGGAGCCCTGCAACAGACAACATTGACCGTCTTATATACCGTAGTTTTAGTCTGTTAATATCAACAGGCATTGTTTCATTTAAAAAATGGCATATTTACACAAGAAGTAAAATTTCTAAGTACTACAACAATTTGCTTTTTGTCTAACAATGCCAGCCCGGATTAATAATCCTGTGAAAACCGCACGTCAGTAGCACTTTCCATTTCTGCAATATTTGCAATCCAAATTTTAGGTGATTTACCCTGTATATTACAAGGTGATGATTCGTTGCCTGTGTTCCGTCATTTGGCGAAATACCATGAAGAGTGGAAACGTTCAACATTGTAAGTGGCACTTTTTCACGCTGATGCGTGACCCTGCATTTGTTCCAAGTGCCAGATCATGGAGAAAATCTTTCAGACATTCATTACTAGACAAGGCATGGTCATTGTGAGAACCGCTGCTTCCCTCTCGAGCTCCAAGTCTTCTCCATTTATCCTGGGATAGTTTAAAGAGATTACATACAAGTTTTTAGTGAACGGATACAGCTTACTGAGCTGCGACAGAGATTTTGCAATAATAGTCCGTAAGACTTTCATAAGGCTCAACACCTTGTCAGTAGATCTATGAGGCCATTCCGCGAGATACCAAAGTTTCCAACTGATTTCTTCGGTTTTAATGATTGTACTGAAGTGGTGGGTAAGATCTAGACATGCGGTATCATGTAAGTGTTTCATATTTACCCATATCAAATAGCTATTAAAAATTCTTTCTCTGATGCGGAAGAATGGAAAAATGTCAATGTATTCCAAAGAGGGAAGATCATAACAGAGCTCTGCCACTTGATCTGAGAGACCGATCAAGTTTATCAGATGCAGAATGGACAGACCTTTTCGTGATGTTGCCATTTCTTCCTCAACAGAACAGGGAGTTGTACAATCAACATCGCAGCATCTGCTCACAAGAATGGAATGGTGCAAGAAACAGAAGTCAATGATGAGGGATTTTTTTAAATTAAATTACGTTGCTCTCGTGTAAAAGTTTTAAATGATGTAAGAAATAATTTTTGTTGGCTATCGTTCTGCTAGTTAAAACGGCACTGCTGAGTTTTTGTACTTGTATTACCGCTAATGAAACGTGGTGCCCCAGTATTAATGGCGCTAGAAACAAAAACTTTCTTGTTTGCACTTATAGGTAAAATCAGTAAGTTCCCTCATATGGCACATAGAACATAGTCAACAAATTATTTCTTTTCTAAGTTTGCTCATAATTTTTTGCAGTCATGAGGTGAGCATCCTTATTGTGATGTATCAAAATACCTTCTCAATTTTCAGAATACAAGTTATGTATAAAAAGAGATGCACTATCTTCTGAATCTCCCGACAAGTATAACATTTGCCATATTGAACGTTTGAAATTCTCACTCTTCATATGTTTGTCTGACAGGATTAATATCCAGTGAATAAGCGGATCAGGGTGTAACCTCCCCCTCACTTATCGACCTTAATGACAATGAAAATTTAAACTGCGTGTACCTAATGGAAATTTGGGAAAAGCAATTGCCACCGAAGTTAATTTGTCGGTAAAGAGGGAGAAAAGGGTTACATCTAAATGAAAGGAAAAATGCAAATGAAACTGGTGGAAATTAATTTTGAAAAGGGGTACAGTTAATAAAGAAAGTAAATGTGCGGCCGTTACGTCAACAATTAACCAGCGGTAATTAGATATTTGAGATTTGGGGGAAATTACGGTCGCCAGTCCTAAGGACAATTACTATAGTAACTGAAAAAGAAAGGTTATTACACATATAATTAGCACTAGAAGCGTGGCAACTGAAGGTTGACACGTATAGTATGAAAACTGAAAGTTTGTCAGAAGTAATAAATTTCGCTGCACTCTGACTTAATTTAGTAAAGAATTAATAAAACCAGAAAATTGAAAGTTAATTTAGTGACTGAAATTAATAGTGAACTTTGTTTCTGAAGCATATTGAAATTCAGTAAAATACAGTTAGTCTTGGGCTACCTCAACAATCATTTCAAAAACTACTTGAATCTACGCAATTTAGAAATAAGAGATTTAACTTCGAACTTGAATTAAATGATTCTGAACAATTAACAATAGTAAAATTTTGTACGTACCAAGCTGAGCTGCAGTCACAGGTAAGCTAAAATATGCTAACAAAACTCACACTCTTAATTTGTGCTCGTGTAATCTAAATATTCTAGCCAGCTATGAATACTTTAACTGAACTTTGAAATTATGGCAGTGAAATTGAATTATATTATTGTAATGCTGGCGTTTGAATTTCAACGACACTCGGGTTCATTTCGGAAATGGAAGGGACTCTGCTTGGCAATGCAATTGGGACAATGAGCAACAAAGGTTCATGCTAAGTTGCTGTAATTTTGTGATGCAACAATTTTAAAAGCTGAGGTCTGCCATACAGTTCTGAAACTTTACGTGCTTCCAGTCTTCTTTGTTGGTTGATTGAAGGTTTGAAGCCGTCGATCGAGGAGGTGGCGACAGTCACTCATTGTCGGCCGTCGCTGTTGCAGAAGCTGGATGTTGGCGCGCCTTCTTCTCGACACGGTCACCAGGCGAAACGGGCTCTTGATGTGCGCCAGCTAACGCTTCCCGTCTGCGACACCATGTCCGAAACTATCATAGCAAGTCGAGCGCAATTACACGCTGCCCAACCCCGAAAGCGCGGCAACTCGTGGGAGCGTCACACAACGCACCTGCTCCACTGCACTACCCCAGCCAGACTCTCTCTCGCTGCCCGCGCTCCACGCGGCAGAGTTAACACTACCAAAGATCCTACTCACTTTCGTTCTCCACACGACCTATCGATGTATTCGTTCGATAGCATAGTTTTCCCTAGGCAAGACCCAGCGTAAGATACAAATAATATTTACAAAACAAACCAATTATACATCGACATAAATGCATATATATATATATATATATATATATATATATATATATATATATATATATATATATATATATTAAAACAATTACAATATATAAAGACACAGAAATGTTATATCTTCAGGTAACAAAATAAGGAAAAAATTATGGTACAATAGATGGAAATAGGAGGATATGCATTTCCGGCGTTACACGTGCCCCACATTGTCTGAGGATGTTCGTGTAACCTGAACAGACTCAGAAAATCTCCCAAAAAAGAAACAGCGGAAATGCATATGGTCAAATCATCATCAAAATTTATCATTCGTCTAATTAAGCATAAATCAATTTTTAGACCATAATAATTGAGTGGAGACACTCCTAATCTTATTCCACTCTGTCATCTTGCACAAAATAAAACAGGTTGATAACATATTAAAATTCATAGAAAATAGAAAATGGTTTAGCTATTCTAAAATCGTCAAAATTCGTAACACTATCAAGAAACGGAATATTATTTACAAAATTAATCAGAGTACATGGCCATAAAAACAGGTAGATCAAAATACGCAAATTAATTATTAATTACATAGAATACACATTTTTATGTAACCTTTTCATAATTAATATTCTCGTCATGAGAGTCCAATTAAAGCTAAACAAGAAAATAATATTCAGCAGATCGACAAAAACATAAATATTGAGAGCAGAATTCTTTCACATCAGCTGTCCGGGAAGAAAAACTATTCCACCTTTCGTACCTGCAAGTACAAAGAATGCCTACAGCGGCACAAGAGCCGACAGCGGCTGCGCCTCGCCAGTATTGTTGCGCCTGCCTGTGCGGCACGCTTGATCTCATTCGCCCTTGTAACGGCATTTCCAGAACGTCCGTTTCACTGAGTTCTTTCGGAACAACTCACTCCCGAGTAATCTCAAGGAGTCCATTAATTCTATCACAGTGGATAACTCAACATTGTCCATCATCACACGCATGTACTAGCCTGAAACTTAAAACAGCGTCTAAGTACATCGGCAGTGACTAGTAAATCACATATTTATGAAATCTTACAGCTAGTTACAAAATCATATTTACATTCCTTAATCTACTGTGACTCAGCTGAAAACTTAAACTAGCAGCTTGTATTTTTCAATTGGTAAATAATCACTCTCTCTTAAATTATTTAGAAAAATTAATTACTTATTAATTACAACTTCCTTAATGTCCTCTTGCTCTGGCATAAGCATGGCAATCTAGCAAAACTTAAATCTTACACTCTATATTTACATACTGTACAAATTACCCATTGTGTGGTATTAATCAATCCTTGGTTGGTACAATTTCAAGTTTACAATGTTCCGTATACCTAATAGTTTTCCTGAGCTTGGATACTGTAAGCAATAAGCATTTGTGTGAGGTATACCAATGACTTTATATGGTCCATTACAAACAAATTTAGAGTTTTCATTGTCTATCTCGCTCGATTTCTCATGAGCTTTTACAAGTACTAAGTCTCCGATTGCAAACTTAGCAAAACGCGCTTTAGCGTCATGACGACGTATGCAAGCATCGACTTTTAGCTTCATTACTTCTCGCAAACGATCTTTTTTCACACCAACACTAATGTCAATCCGTGGAGGGAATTTGATTATCTCTTCCAATTCACTTTCTACACTATTGTCAATGCCGAAATTCCTCACGTTACGGCAGTTCAAATTCATACCTACGTCAATACCATCCGGCCAGTTAACAATGTGTATAGGCTGGAATTGCCTATGCACACCGTCCCCTGCCTCGTCAAAACTAACTACTATTGTTTTATCTTGTGACGTACATCTCAAAGTTTTGCTTTCGCAGTTAATCATTGCACGGTACTTTAATAGCCAATCTAATCCGATAATTACTTCCGTAGTTAAGTCTGGCACGACGACAAACTCTTGTTCAAATCGTGCCCCACATATCTCGAAGTTGACAAAAATCTGTTTTGTGAGCGGTTTACTGGCCTTCCCAGTAGCACCGATAATTTTCACTCCTGTTACTGGCATAACTACGATGCCAGGTCTGTCTTTCAGTAACTCAAATATTTTCCCAGATACAGCACTCAATTCTGCACCGGTGTCAATCAACACGTTTAGTTGTAGGTCGTGCATATTAACAGACTCTACTATCTGTCTACACTTATCCTCGACTGTTTCTTTATTTTCCCACAGTAAATCCTCGTCTATATCCAGGTCATTCCAGAAAAAACCATCCGGCTTTGAGCCTAAATCCGGCTTATCTGGCGGCTTTTTCAGCCTCTGTTCACATACAGTTTTAATTTCAACACGTTTGTCCTGAGGCTTAGTCTGTAGCTTCGCCTCCAATACCGAAACCTTTTCCTGTAACTCGTCATCTAGTGAGTGTTGCTTTGCTATCAATTCATTAATTGTCACCTTCGTTGATTCCTCTTTGGCCAGATTGATCTCATCTGCCAATCTACCTGGAGGAATGTGCCCAGTAGCATCTGAAATTACTTCCTCTGGATCTACGCAACCCACACTGCTACCGTCTGACCGTATAATGTCAGCTCTAACCTCATATACGCTGTAATCTATGTGCTTTTCTACCAATCGTGTCCGGCTATCACTAAAATTCTCGTAATCTTTCTCCTCAATACTTTCGCAATGTTTAAACTGGAGCTTTGCGTCGGATGGGTCGGCCACTTCTAACACTGTAACTTTCGGTAAAGTCTGCCGGTCAGGGCCAGAACTTTCCGTTACTACTTCAACATCCAACTCCTGCGGGACGAAACACGACGAATCTTGCTCGTGCTCCCCATTAACATCAACTATTTCTGATAAAGTCTGCCGGTTAGGGCGAGAACTTTCTATCACTTCACAAACACTATCTTCCTGAGGGACGAGACGCGGCAAATCCTGCCCGCGCTCCCCATAAACACTTCTCCCGTACAGGCCCCTATAATCTCTTAGTTCGTCGTATAAGCGACCGAACTGCCTTAACCAGACCTCATCCCTCTCTGCATCCCCTCGCTCGATGACGGACGTTTTATCCGACATCTGATCTCTCAACACTTGCGAATCATTCTTAAACTCAATCTCCAGTTCCGCTGTGGGTATTACAGTTGCCACTTTATAATCGATTTCCGGAACACTACTTAAATTGTTCTCACTGACAGTGAATGTACTTCCTACTGCCGCGTATACAGCTGATCTACTACTTGTGGGCGCACTCCTTTCTCCTAACACTGGCACACTCTCCCGCCGTTGATTATTCCACACGGAATTTTCATAACGATGACACCTGGGTTTTCTCCTGTTATTGGGCCGCCAAAATTTCTCCACGCCCGGTCGGTCCCTCACCGGCGCGGCTAATGGTTTCCCTGTCTCGTCCCAGCAGATACGCTCCCTGGATGCTGCTGAGGAGGCCTGATCACACCCTCTGGCGTTATTACTATTCTGTGAAGCCCTTATCACGTTAGTATGATACTGGTTTCCGTCATTCCTGTTATTATTTGCATTGTACCGATTGTTATTACGCTCCGAAACATTATTGTTATTGCTGCCAAGATTGCGGTATGCATTATTCCCATGGTTATCGTTGTTGTGGTTGTTGTGGTACCCGTTGTTGTTACCACGGCCTCTACCACTGTCGCGATTATTGCGCCAATTGTCCTCGTCCTCAACTCTTCCCAGGAAATCATTGATTGTCCTGTGATTGCTTCCTACATAGCGTTTTGTATCATCTGGAAGCTTCTTGTAGAGTTCCCAGACTATTTCGGATTCCGTGCGGCGATCACGCAAATATTCCAACTTGCGGATCCAGCCCTCACAAAACTCCTTCATCGAACCGCGCGAATTTGCATCGAAAGGCCTCGATACGACAAATTCGCGCCAGACACTTTGCTGTTTTTGTTCTGACCAGTATTCAGCCAGAAAAAAATTTTTAAACTCGTCAAAAGTCAGGTTCGTAATGTTGAGGTTTAAGCCCCAACGCTTGGCATCACCAGCCAACACACCAATAACCGCATTAATTTTTCTCTCATTAGCCCATGATCTGGGTAAAACTCTTTCACAATTTTTAATGAAATCCGTCGCGTGTATACCGCCTTTTTTCAAGGGGTCGAACCGCTCCTCTTTCGTCAACAATTCCGAACTAAGTGCACAGATTGGCACATAGCTCTGTTTTTCGTCAAGTTTCTTTTCTAATTCCGACACTCTCGTAATTAATTGGCAAGTGGTTGTCGCAAGCGTTTCTACTTCCCTTTTTTTCTCTTCGCAGGTATTAGCCTGCTTCGTCACTTCGGTATCTACTTCGGATACTAAAGCCTTTAGAGTTTCCAACTTCTTTTGAACCTCTTTTTTCACTAATTGAATTTGTTCCGTCACCTTATTCTCGATGATCGGAGCACTGCTTCTCCTACACTTTTTTCGATTCTGCTAATTTCGGAATTAAAACGCGTATTTATGCTCGCAATTTCCGCCTGAACGCCTATCATTTCCTGTTTAAGATTACCGATTTCGGTATTAATCACAACAATATCTTCTTTGATTTTATCAACTTTTGCGTTAACAACTCCAACATTGTTGTTAACAACATTAATAGCTTTGTTCTGATTGTCTAGCTTCCTGTCAATTTTTTCAGACTGAGCTTCTTGCTTGGCAGACTGAGCTTCTTGCTTGGCAGCCTGAGCTTTAATTTCTGCCGATTGAGTTTCTATCTTGCTAGACTGAGCCTTGATTTCGTTAATCAAAACATTCAATAAATCAGCTAAATTCCCGGAAACTACCGGTTTTACTTCCGTAGCGGCTTCCTCTTTAATTGTCCCCGCGTATTCGTCAACAACGGGTTCAGATTTGATTTTCGCTTTCGATTCCGAAACATTTTCTAAAGTTTGGAATTCCATTTCTGCTCTTTCTTGCGTTTCGGCGGTCGCGTCTTTCACTCTAGCCGCCTGCCCCTGAACAATGGGTACCGCGGTGCGCGTTTCCCACTGTTCGACCGATTGTTCCGTATCCAAGTCTACCAAATTTTGGTAATTGTTGCCTTCACTCATTTTAATAATTTTCAATATAAATAACAAATCTCAAATCTAATTAGGATTCCTCCCACTACTTAATCTCGCTGACGTAACTATCTGTTCGTAACCAATACTTTGTTACGACATTGCACCAAACAAAATTCGTGTCCAGAACAACCTCAAATCTGAAGATTGTCCTGTCACCAGGTCGCCACGTGTAACCTCCCCCTCACTTTTCGACCTTAATGACAGTGAAAATTTAAACCGCGTGTACCTAATGGAAATTTGGGAAAAGCAATCGTCACCGAAGTTAATTTGTGTGTAAATAGGGAGGAAAGGGTTACATCTAAATGAAAGGAAAAATGCAAATGAAACTGGTGGAAATTAATTTTGAAAAGGGGTAAAGTTAACAAAGAAAGTAAATGTGCGGCCGTTACGTCAACAATTAACCAGCGGTAATTAGATATTTGAGATTTGGGGGAAATTACCGTCGCCAGTCCTAAGGACAATTACTATAGTAACTGAAAAAGAAAGGTTATTACACATATAATTAGCACTAGAAGCGTGGCAACTGAAGGTTGACACGTATAGTATGAAAACTGAAAGTTTGTCAGAAGTAATAAATTTCGCTGCACTCTGACTTAATTTAGCAAAAGAATTAATAAAACCAGAAAATTGAAAGTTAATTTAGTGACTGAAATTAATAGTGAACTTTGTTTCTGAAGCGTATTGAAATTCAGTAAAATACAGTTAGTCTTGGGCTACCTCAACAATCATTTCAAAAGCTACTTGAATCTACGCAATTTAGAAATAAGAGATTTAACTTCGAACTTGAATTAAATGATTCTGAACAATTAACAATAGTAAAATTTTGTACGTACCAAGCTGAGCTGCAGTCACAGGTAAGCTAAAATATGCTAACAAAACTCACACTCTTAATTTGTGCTCGTGTAATCTAAATATTCTAGCCAGCTATGAATAATTTAACTGAACTTTGAAATTATGGCAGTGAAATTGAATTATATTATTGTAATGCTGGCGTTTGAATTTCAACGGCACTCGGGTTCATTTCGGAAAAGGAAGGGACTCTGCTTGGCAATGCAATTGGGACAATGAGCAACAAAGGTTCATGCTAAGTTGCTGTAATTTTGTGATGCAACAATTTTAAGAGCTGAGGTCTGCCATACAGTTCTGAAACTTTACGTGCTTCCAGTCTTCCTTGTTGGTTGATTGAAGGTTTGAAGCCGTCGATCGAGGAGGTGGCGACAGTCACTCATTGTCGGCCGTCGCTGTTGCAGAAGCTGGATGTTGGCGCGCCTTCTTCTCGACACGGTCACCAGGCAAAACGGGCTCTTGATGTGCGCCAGCTAACGCTTCCCGTCTGCGACACCATGTCCGAAACTATCATAGCAAGTCGAGCGCAATTACATGCTGCCAAACCCCGAAAGCGCGGCAACTCGCGGGAGCGTCACACAACACACCTGCTCCACTGCACTACCCCAGCCAGACTCTCTCTCGCTGCCCGCGCTCCACGCGGCAGAGTTAACAGTACCAAAGATCCTACACACTTTCGTTCTTCACACGACCTATCGATGTATTCGTTCGATAGCATAGTTTTCCCTAGGCAAGACCCAGCGTAAAATACAAATAATATTTACAAAACAAACCAATTGTACATCGACATAAATGCATATATATATATATATATATATATATATATATATATATATATATATATATATATATTAAAACAATTACAATATATAAAGACACAGAAATGTTATATCTTCAGGTAACAAAATAAGGAAAAAATTATGGTACAATAGATGGAAATAGGAGGATATGCATTTCCGGCGTTACAAGGGCATTATACTCGAATATGTAATCACGATACCAATATAATCTGATTCTGGCAACGGGAAAGAATAATTGCTGTTCTGGAAAATGCTTAGTTCGTTGTCGGAGGCATCAATTACTGGGTCTCAGCCATCACAACGAAATGGTCAGTAGCTGCTGCGATGCCTTAGGAGGCCCGGATAAATGTTCACCATGAACTGGGAAGCAGAAAACTGAGCCGGACAAAAGCTATGCCGCTATTCAGTACGGCACTATTTTGAAGATGCATGACTATCTGTGCTGACATGACTATCACTAAACATGGACGCAAACGATCAACACGAATTATCTACAGAAAAATGGAATGACTTGCAGAGGTTGACCTGAAGGCATATCAGTTTTCGTTCAGGAAATTTTAGTAACAAGCGAGGCAATACTGACACTAGGACTTGTCTTAGAAGACAGACTGAAGAAAGAGAAATTACAATTTGTATATTTACACTTTTGAAATTCTGAAATTATCACAGATAAAGTACAGTAGACGAGAAAGGAATCAGGGTGACTATGCCCAATGTTATTTAATCTGTATGTAGGACAAGAAGGAAACGGGATTTGGGATAGCTTTCAGAGGAAAGGAAGAGAAATTTTAATGTTTTGTAACGAGATAATTCTGTTAGTGAAGCAAATGGATTAGGAATCTCAATTGAACTAAATTACCAGTATCCTACGAAGTAGCTATAATATGAACTTCAATAAAAACCAAACAAGGTTATCAAGAGTGTAGTCGAGTAAAGGGAACCAAGAAGTGAAAATTCATCGACATAAAGAATTTATTTTTACTGTGTGGTATTACTCCCCAGTGAGTTCTGAACCTGAATACGTATCGCTTTTGTATGTTTGGTGCATATTAATAGGAAGGAAATAGTATTTCCAGGACAATGAGACGCATCCTTCTGTCTGCTGTCAGTTGCAAGGTGTTTATCCCGGCTATAGCAGGCTTTCTTTGTTTTTACTGTACGGTACTTACTCTTTGACCACTACTTTGGAATTTGGTCAGCCTGGTGCTAAGCAAGTGTAGGTAAATAGCTGAACATCAGTTCAGCGTTCTGTTTTCGTTTTACTTGTCGTATCGAATTGAAATAGTACTTGACTTTAGAAAGTAATCTTATTGTGTTTATAATTACATTTTATCTGTGCAGATCATAAATCAGAATAATGAAGTTTAACAGTAGGCATAAGTATAAAGGTAACAGAGGACCCCTGTCATTCCCTCTGTCCAAAGGGCCCCGCGTCATGGTGTAAGTATCAGAGAGCTAGTGTAACTGGTAATGAATGTACACATAACCGTCCCTTTCAGTGTCTATAGAAGATGTTCTAAAATCAATTTATAGAGACTTAACTAGTAAAAACTTGCTTGCTAAATGCTTCCATAGGAAGGTATCAATAACTGTGTGTGGCAACGCTTGTCTTAAACAGTATTTTTGGTCCTCAAGTCCCTAGCAACCAACGTCATGGATGCAGTGTTGGGTTTCAACGAAGGGTGAGCCAGAAATCTGAAAATTTTAAGTGATACGAGACCAGAACATGGTGTGAACATGTAGAATGTGCTTCTGTCACTTGACCAGCTGAGGGTGCGAGAGGATGAGAAAAGTAACCTACTGACAAAAGTGACCAGAATTCAAAATAGGGCATCTAAACGTAAGCTGGAGGATACAGAAACCCTCAACGATTACAGCTATGGACCTTACGAGTTTTAATTTTGATATTAGGTTGAAAAGATTTTTTCAAAGACTTTAAATACATTTTCCCGAAAGTATGATATTTTAAGTCTTAGGTACAATTTTATCTCAAACCAATACATCTATGTCAATGAAACTTGGTACAGAAATTAAAACATTTTAGAATTAAGGGAATCAAAGAAAAGATTTGAAAAATATTGAGACATATTTTTTTAAATGCTAATTTTTTAGGTCCCACACATTTTTTTGGAATTTCTACTGTGATAACAAAACTACTGTCATATGAGTAATACACTTCCAAGAAAACATGAAAAGTTATGCATGCTCCATATTTCGTTTACCTTGAACAAACGTTTTTTGAGAAACGTTTAGAACGTTATCTTGGTCAAACATAGGAAATTAGCTCACGACCACATCCCATAATTCAGATGATACAGTAGGAATCCGCTACGCTTTCCGGAGCGCTTCTTCTGTATTGCGAGACGCAGTTTCACAAGCGTCTTACAGTAAACATTTATGTTGATTGTTTCACGTCTAGGTAAAAAATATACCAGTAAAATGCCGTATATACTCCAAAGTTTCGAGTTATAAAAATTTGCTTAACTTTAGTGTTTACTGTGGTGCAGAGGGCCACAATTCCACTGCTTGTCGTTTCCGCTGAAATGTGTCATAAGCGATCAAAGTCTCACACTCAGTCAGTATATCACTTAGAAAATCATCACCATTTTTGTTGTAATGTGTCGAAAACCCTAGTGCAAAGTGTTTTGTGTTTTCTCTGCAAGAATGTTTGGCACCCAGCGAGCACACAGTTTGCTAAAATTACGTTTTTCTTCAACTTTTCCATGAAAAAATAGCAATTTGACTGACGAGAAGTTCTTAGCAAGATCGGATACTGTAAAATTATGGTTTTCTTTTACGAGATCTACAACTGCAGGAACCAATACTTCATTAACCAAGCACGGAAGGCCACTTTGTCCGTCTTCGTGCACTTGGTCATGTCCTTCATTTAACAGTAACATCTATTTTCTTACCATCGAGTCAGTCATCGCGATTTTTTCCCGTAAATATCGCAAATTTTTCGACGAATATCTTTTGGTTCAGTGTTCTTTGAATTCAGAAAACGCATTTCAACTTAATCTCACAAGTGGCGGGCTTTTCAATCAACTTGGTCAGACGGGAACTAGGATTTTTTCGAAGAGGGGAGAAGCTTAAATTTGCGCCCCTTCTTTCCTCCCGCCCCCCCCCCTCCCCGTAAAAATCAACAGTTTTATAACAGTAATTTAGCTAGTATATTTCGAAATAAATATCACCATCTCATAACATTAACGTATTTTATTCACTGAATTAATATCAAAGTCAAAATAAAAAACGTTTTAAAAATGCCAAAAAATAAGACATAATTGCTCATTGTACAAATAATAAATTTAAAATTTCACTTTCTGTGGTTTTTTGTACCAAAAATGTTTATAATCTTCTCATACTTTATGGAATCAGCTCGTTTGTGCTCTAAAGAGATTATACTTAAATTTGTTAACCTTTGTTCAACACTCGTGCTCACCAGTTAGTTTCAGCTTTCTGAAACTCCTGTTTCTGGAAGAAACCGAAAATGGGATGGTAAGCAATATTTTTAAAGCTGTAGTTAAGTTGGGATATCCTTGTACAATTTATTTTTATAAATTAAACTTAATGTGGATGTTGCAGTGGCCCATTACAAGCCTCTCCCTATTCCCACCGCATGTTGTTTGAAAATTTCAACATCAAAAATAAATTCTTCCTTCTTAAATTAATTTACGTAAGTATCTGCCAGTTCTGCTGATTTGGCTTCTAAGTCCACCACTTCCGTTTCTTGAATTTGGACATCATACGAAAAACTAGACTTTTCACTGATGATCTCCAACGCCTTTAGTCTTGAACTCAACTCCATTATCACTTTGTGAATTATTTCTAACAGGGCCATCGTGAAAAAATCTTCCTGTGAATGTTCTGATATTTCATACGTAAAAATCTTACCTGCCACTTTTATTCCTCTAACCTTTTTTCTCTGAGTATTCCATTGATATCTCATTATTTAATGCTAATACTTTGGCCTCGGAAATAGCTTCGGAGATACGGGAGTCTCTAGAAGCTTTAAGGAAGCTCAAAACAACTTGAATATTTCGAGCATCTATATCAATAGTGAGCTCTTCTCGTTGCAGAAACTGATTGAATGATTTTTTTTTAAATACAAGCGTACCAGAAACAAGTTAAAGCAATGAATTCGAATGTCCTCATATTCTTTAAAATAAATTTTGCCTCAGTTTCTGTTTCTGGTGTTGCCAAGTTGTAAGTTTCAACTTCTTCCAGAGCCTTTGTCAAAATGGCTGTAAACAACTTCGATCGCATCTACTCTTCAAGACCATCTACTCATGCTCTGTAATTTTAATGTTAAAGTTTCATATTTCTGTAAAACGTCCCAAAATTTTGAGGTCTGGCAGATGTGACGGCTGCATGTGCTCCTACTAAATTTGAAGAATGAGTAACGTCCCCAATCGTATACACGGTAACATTAGTTGCCAACATCCATGAAGCGGCTTCCGTAGAATACTGCAACAGGCACCAACTACCAACTGACAGGAGAAACATTCAAAATAGAACGACGAAAGATATGAGTCTGCGAATACTCAAAGAAGATGGTTGAAATCTAAGGCAAAAGTGTAAGTGTATATTACTAATGATGTCAGTAATCGAAAACAATAAAGTGTACAACGAATATCGTGACTGTAGCGTTAGATAAGATATTGGCATATTCGTGTTACTAGAAGTAAGTGGTAAAAAGACACTGAAGCTAAAAGCAGAGATGGAACACCCACATATCGGTGACAGCATTCTTATGTTGTCAGAGCTGAAAAGTACCACAACGAGGTGGGGGGAGGGGGGGGGTAGCCTAAAACCAAGTGTATGTGTTACCTGAGTGGAAACCAAAAGGAAGTAGACTCTAACTATTGAAGAGTTAACAGAACTTTCCGCGTCTTTTGAGTCATTTAAGTTGACATAGCGAACAACTTGAGTCATGTGTTAATTGTGGCTGATATCTGGAGCTCAGTCAAACGTCAAAGAAAGGTATTCAGTATCTAAAGTATTTTAATTACATCCTGTCATATTTTGTCAGCAATTACGTCAAGGAATACAACTTTCATATTTTTGGAAACAAACTAATTTGCCCTTTCTTATGGCGTTCAACATGCTGACGAAGGGACGCACCACAGTGCGATATGAGGTGAATGCTCTTTAGAAATTTGCCATCCTCTGGATCACCAAAGTCACCAACTTCTTTTGTTCCTCTAAATGGACTCCCTTACTTCGCTAGAAAGCGAACAGCGTCAAAAATACAATGCAACACTGATCCCCAATGAGATTCTCCTTTTTTTATACAGTATTACCTTCTAGCTCTCCATCAATGCTCCCGTTTACAAGAGAAGACTCCATAGCCCTCCACGATGAAAAATGAGGCTTATGGTTTGGTGATTTTTCATGGGCAGACAATTTGTCGTTAACACTTTTACAATTAACCATCCCTCCCTCTTTAGCTCAGAATGATTTCGACTCTGCATCTGAACTAAGTGAGAAAATAGAGTACACAATATAAAGCATTGCTGCTCTCAATGAAGCCTAGCCATGTTCGTTTAACTTTTGTCTCATTTTAGCTCCTTTCAAAACCAATCTTCATTTAAATCGCGGCCTTCTCTGTAGCTTTTACTGATATCAGGTTCACGTTCGTTTTCTGCTCTCATTTTTAGACTACAACATCTTTCAATGTCAGAAAATCTCTTCGGTCATGTACAAGGGTACAAGCAAAACCAGTGCATTCTCTCGCAGTAAATGTTTGGGTAGAGGTATGCATCAGAGGCATTATTGGCCTTTCTACTCGTGCGACAAACAATCACTAAAGTTGAAGTTTTGGAACAATTTGTTGCCACGCGGCTAGCGTTGGAGGATCGACCAGCAACCGAGTAGTTCACGCAAGATGGGGCCAGACCACATCGTACCGAACAGATGTTTTGTTTTCTTGATGAATACCTCAGAAATATAGTCATTCCGTTGGTTTATTTCAAAGTTACTGAAGCAGGGATGGCAATACCTCCATATTCGACCGATCTGACACCTTTTGTATACTCTTTGTGGGGCAAATTTAAAGACACTGTCTTCCGTAACCATCCTGTCACGCTAGACAAGCTCGAGTCGGCGATCTGTGTGGCATCTGAATCCATTTCCGTTGAGACACTACATCATGTGATGGCAAATTTCATTGCTCGATTGAACCACATCCACACTGCGAGTGGTGGATCATATCGAAAAGGTTGTGCTGTGATTGCAAATACTGCGACGAGTTTACATATGCAAACTGATACAGGACGAGCTGCACAACATCTGTTAGCAGCTTTTCTAAAATTTCGAAATTTCTATATAAAATTCTTACAACTTTCACAATAAACATACCTTTTTTCGTACTCGTTTATGATACTAGTTTTTGATAATATTGTAATCACAGACTCCTTCGCTGGGCATCCCGCATAATCTGGCGTTAAGCTGATAACAATTTATAAAATGATTGTATTTTATTTTATTATTAGATATCAACCCCTGGCTTATTCTCAGATGACAAAAGTGGACGTACGGCTACGAACATATGATAATGGCTTCATGTGTAAGAAGTATGTATGTAACAGGTAGCTTCGGTCGAAACAGAAGACGTCACTGGATTATCGTCGTCCGCAGTGAAACCGCTCTGGTAATGCGTCCCTGAACTCACTGTCGGTTCTCCGAAATATTCCAGCAGTTGCCAGCGCTGAGTTCGGCCTCGTGT
Source organism: Schistocerca nitens (assembly GCF_023898315.1). Classification (NCBI taxonomy): domain Eukaryota; kingdom Metazoa; phylum Arthropoda; class Insecta; order Orthoptera; family Acrididae; genus Schistocerca; species Schistocerca nitens. Next base: position 982,014,003 of record NC_064617.1, on the reverse strand, counting down.
TGCGCCAGAGATTGTCGCCTATTCCGCTTCTCTATGGTGACTGAACTGCAACGCCCACCTCCGCGAATGAAGCATGGCCGTCCTGAGGTCTTGTCATTCATTAGCGGTGTCACGGTCATTCGTCAGCTTTCGATAGATACCTTTCCCCAGTCCACAGGCCATGACAGTCTGCCATTTACCAAGTGGCTTACATCAACAGTTTCTCCGTCCTCCGAACACACAATCTGTGGCCTGCTATAAATATATCATAAGGTTTCTAGTTCAATAAAGCGAAACAGGATCTCTGCTGGGTTAGATTTTTTGAATATCTATACTACTGCATAAGACAAGAAGCTGTTTAACGTTGTCACAAAATATCACGAAACGTTCTCGACCGGCTTAGTGCATATTTTTAAACGTTAGTGTAACAAACATCGGAGGAACATAGGCTACATATTTTTAAATATATGTAGTACATTAACACATTTTTTAAAGATATAACCGCCATTCGACTGTAGAACAGGTTTTATTCCATAATCTAGATTTCAGCCTTGGGCCATTATCAGTTATTACAATTATTAAAAACCATTAGGCATGATTAGAACATCTGTTATTTGGTCATCTATTTTTTTCCACAACCGTATCAAGTGAGGAAGTCATGCTAGTTGCTAGTAAGTTAGGCTATTGCACAAATGTCCTCACATTTACTTTTGACAGATTTGGTTTATGTAATCGAATGTTAGTCAAATGGCAGTTACATCTTTTATAAAGTTTTGTATGACTGTGCCTCTACGCAAATGTAAAATTATTAATAAATTTTTATGTAATACATAAAGGGGAAATTTACTAAAATCTCGATAAATCCTTGAGCGATGAACGTCAGATATTTGCACGATAGCCTAATAAACGTTTCGGCGACATATAGGGAAACGCTGTTAGGCAAAAATCTCGAACAGTTCGTGACCGATGTCCAAATTTTTACACAATACAAAAATGAAGAGCCAGACGGACACAGGCTATATATATAAATAAAAAAGTACAGGTTTCCCGTTAAAATTGCCTTCGACAAACGAAGTGCTATGCTGTGAAAATGTGTGGTTTCGTTTTCCTTGCCGTAGTGAGCTTTAACTACGACAGCAGAGCATTTAAACCGTTTTACAAATCTATTATCCCGTTACGTATTCTCTCTCTCTCCGTGTACATAAATTTACAGAAAAGCTGCCCACACAACAATGAGCTGTTTTGTTTTCTTCCCCGCTGTCGATTTTAGCAGAAAACAAGACAGTTGTATTTATGGCTAACTTTGTAATCCCGCGCATTCACAGGTTAGAAATGTGTAAAATGCTGTCAGAGAAGCTATTATCCTCGCAGATCCAACAGCCGGTGAGACCTCTCTTACACTCCATATATCAAAAGTCCCTCCGGATTTACTCATTCACTTTAAGCAACTTCAAGTCCCAATTAAGATTTAGTTTGCAATAGCGGTAAACAAGGTTGAAGGTCAGAGAGGGGGGGAAAGGAGTTGGACAGAGAGGGGGGTGGGGGAGGGACAATAAATGGACATTGAGAGGTGGAAGGAGGAGGGTTAGGAGGAGGGGTTGGACAGGGAGACGGGAAGCAGCTGATCAACAGGTGTAGAGGGAGGGGGAGGTGATGGAGAAAGAGGGGTGAGAAGGAGACAGAGAGAGGGAGGAGAATGCGATTAGGACGCATATCGAGTTCCCGTACATAGTCAGCAGTTGTGAAGCATCGGCGGTTTCGCTAATACTGTATATGAGCGTTGGCAACTTGATATCTTGCACGACAATGGAGCCACTGTGACATATTTTATTGTCTTAACGGTAATCGGAAATAAAAATGAGAAGTACTCTGAAACGTTCTGTCAAATTAAAACTGCATGCCAGGCCATAAGTCGAACCCAGAACCAAGACTTTGGCGTACAATGGAGTGCTACTCTACCAAGGAAAGCAGGAGAACTTCTGAGAAGTTTGGAAAGTACGAGAGAGATACTGCTCTAAGTAAAGCCGTGAAGGCGGCTCTTCAGTCGTGCGTGGCTAGCTCAGTAGGGAAAACAATTGAGCGTAAAAGGAAAGGTTCCAGGGTCGAACAGCGGTCAGGTACACTGTTTTAATCTGGTAGGCATTTCAAATCAGCGCAAACTCTGCTCCAGAGTCAAAGATTCATCCCGAGACTGATGATTTTCACAGTAATTATGCGACGCACAGGATGATATAGTGATGATGTTGTACACTTCCAGGGACGATGGAGAAGGGTAACTGTATAAATTTGAGGTAAGGTAACCTGGTCCACAAACGGCCAGCTTGAAAGTCATAAGGAAAAACCGTTCTGTTAGCTGTGGCGGTGGAATATAAGCACCGGTACCGGTACTGTTGTTGCTAAGATCATAAGGTAGGACCAAAACAAGAAACAAATGTATAGTAAACATGGTATCTAAAGTGCACACCATAACAGGTATAAGAACTTGTTCATCTTCGATAATGTGAAACAAATCTCTTCTATTGCAAGCTCTTTGATTTCGACATTCTTGGAAGAGGCAGTACGCACCAAAGCAGGAAAAATGTCCAGTACTTACGCGCTCTAAAATGCATACCTTAATAGCTCTGGGCACTTGTTCAGTGGAAGAGATGAGTTTCATAGTAGCGGAGATGAAGGAGTCCTCATAGCTCTTAAGGTAGGCGTTTTATAGTCCATATTTACGTGATATTTTTTTCTTGTTGTGGTCCATACTATCACCTCTGACAGTTGCCTACCTTACAGTCTTAGCAACAACAGCAACGGTAACTGCATTCCACTGTCAGAGGTATCAGAAGCATCTTCGCTTACACTTTCGACTCGATCGTTTCCAGACCAGGGTCGCCTACTTAAAATTCATACCTTTACCTTTCTCTATCGTCCCTGAAAGTTTGTAACATCATCATGGAACCGCTCTGTATACAGGGTGAAAATCATTCAAACCAACAAACTCTGGGAGGTTGCATGGGACGCAAAACAAATGTTTTTTTCTCGTGTCAAATTCTGCTGAGAACAATTTTTTAAAGCCGTAGAAAGAGTTTTCTCTGAATTAGATTAGATTAGATTAGATTAGATTAATACTAGTTCCATGGATCATGAATACGATATTTCGTAATGATGTGGAACGAGTCGAATTTTCCAATACATGACATAATTAGGTTAATTTAACAACATACTTAAGTTAATATAACAACTTTATTTTTTTGTGTTTTTTGTTTTTCTTTATTTTTTATTTTTATTTTTTTAATATTTTTTCTTTTTTTTCTTAATTTATATCTAAAAATTCCTCTATGGAGTAGAAGGAGTTGTCATTCAGAAATTCTTTTAATTTCTTCTTAAATACTTGTTGGTTATCTGTCAGACTTTTGATACTATTTGGTACGTGACCAAAGACTTTAGTGCCAGTATAATTCACCCCTTTCTGTGCCAAAGTTAGATTTAATCTTGAATAGTGAAGATCATCCTTTCTCCTAGTATTGTAGTTATGCACACTGCTATTACTTTTGAATTGGGTTTGGTTGTTAATAACAAATTTCATAAGAGAGTATATATACTGAGAAGCTACTGTGAATATCCCTAGATCCTTAAATAAATGTCTGCAGGATGATCTTGGGTGGACTCCAGCTATTATTCTGATTACACGCTTTTGTGCAATAAATACTTTATTCCTCAGTGATGAATTACCCCAAAATATGATGCCATATGAAAGCAATGAGTGAAAATAGGCGTAGTAAGCTAATTTACTAAGATGTTTATCACCAAAATTTGCAATGACCCTTATTGCATAAGTAGCTGAACTCAAACGTTTCAGCAGATCATCAATGTGTTCTTCCAATTTAATCTCTCATCAATGGACACACCTAAAAATTTGGAATATTCTACCTTAGCTATATGCTTCTGATTAAGGTCTATATTTATTAATGGCGTCATACCATTCACTGTACGGAACTGTATGTACTGTGTCTTATCAAAATTCAGTGAGAGTCCGTTTACAAGGAACCACTTAGTAATTTTCTGAAAGACAGTATTGACAATTTCATCAGTTAATTCTTGTTTGTCAGGTGTGATTACTATACTTGTATCATCAGCAAAGAGAACTAACTTTGCCTCTTCATGAATATAGAATGGCAAGTCAGTAATATATAATAAGAACAACAAAGGACCCAAGACTGACCCTTGTGGAACCCCATTCTTGATAGTTCCCCAGTTTGAGGAATGTGCTGATCTTTGCATGTTACGAGAACTACTTATTTCAACTTTCTGCACTCTTCCAGTTAGGTACGAATTAAACCATTTGTGCACTGTCCCACTCATGCCACAATACTTGAGCTTGTCTAGCAGAATTTCATGATTTACACAATCAAAAGCCTTTGAGAGATCACAAAAAATCCCAATGGGTGGTGTTCGGTTATGAAAATGAATTAAAGCAATAAACTCTGGGACGTTGTGTGGAACACTGAAGATACTTTTTTCTAATATGTTTTCTGTTAGCACTATTTTACGAGGACATCCAATCTTACTTACAGTATACAAAAAGTAATATTGTAAGTAGGCAGTTTAGGTTTTTATGTTGGTAACGCCACGTGGTGCTCTGTATGAAAATCGCTGACTGCGCTGTGTGCAGCCTGTGGCTGGTTGGACTCATTGTTGGAATATTCGCTCGTGTAATGTTGGGCAGCTGGATGTGAACAGCGCGTAGCGTTGGGCAGTTAGAGAGGAGCCGCCAGCAGTGGTGGTGTGGAGAGACAGATGTCAGAGTTTTGAGAGGTTACTATGAGCGGACGATCTGGAAAAAGGAAATTTGTTTAATTGGATGTCACAAATATGTGTAATGACTTTTGAACACTATTAAGGTAAATTGATTGTTCTGTATCAAAATCTTTCATTTGCTAACTGTGTCTATCAGTAGTTAATGCCTTCAGTAGTTAGAATCTTTTATTTAAGTGGTAGTATTGACGCTCGCTTTCTTGCAGTAGTTCGAGTAACAGAGACTTTTGCGAGGTAAGTGATTCATGAAAGGTATAGGTTATTGTTAATCGGAGCTGTTCTTTTGTAGGGATTATTGAAAGTCAGATTGCGTTGCTCTAAAATATTGTGTGTCAGTTTAGAAATGATAAGAATAAGTAAAGAGAGAACTGTCTCAGTACGTTCGGTTTTGCTCAGCTGTTTGAAAATCAAATAACGTAGAAGTTTACCAGCGCAGTCATTCTTAATTTTTCAAAGAGAACGTTTCAAGATAAACAATTATTAATTCCTGACTACCAAGAGACAACAACATTATCACAACAGATTTTCTTCAATTACAGAAGCTGTTTAAGAAAGCCGCCATTGACTTGTAAACAAAGGCTACACCGAGGGGTCATGTTCTGTTCAGCACAGTCAAAGATTACAGGAGTCTCCTTAATTTCTACTGCTGCTGCTACTATCCGGACAACCGGATCCTCTTCTGATTCAACAAGGGTTTTGTACGCAAGGTTGCACATCTCTTCCCACACAGAAAGGTAGTGTAATCAGGAGATGGAGTACGCCACGGTACAGGACCACCTCTACCAATACACTTTTCTGTACTTTCAGGTCAAGAACCGAGGTACATGACACCTGAAATGTGCCGGCGCCCCTTTGTGATGGAACGAAGAGTACTGTCTTATGACGAGTGGCACATCATCCACCAATCCTGGCAATGCTCTGGCAAGGAAATTGTAATGCCCTTTAATGGACTAGACAGGAGACATTGCCCAGTTAGGCAGTCACGAATAACAGCCGCCCACACGTTCACGTAGAACCACACTTGATGCGTGGGATTAAGTGTGGCAAGTGGATTAAACCTTCCCCAGACATGTCAGTTTTGGATGCTGAACACCCCATCGCTATGTAGTAAGAACCAACCATATCAGTGTTCTCGCTTCAGGTGTCTCGCTCTATTAATAAGTACTGTGCTGGGTCAAAACGTAGAAGTAAATGGGAACGTGAAACATCTAACGCAACTGAAGAGCGAACAGGAACCGTTACAACAACAAGTTAGTCATTACAACTGAAGAGTCAATATACGCTCTAGTGGTTTAAATAATGCTCACAGGAAGTTATGGGATTAGAGAGAAATATTTGTTTCTGGTGTCCCGTGCAACTTCTCAGATTTTGTCGGTTTAAGTAATTTTGACCCCGTTTGTGTGAGTCAGTGAAAGAATGGCGTGCTGGCAACATTGCCATTCACTATTAGCGGACGATTATGTTTTTGGAAACTTTCACCTCGAATACCGATGTTATTCACGTCATAAGTTCGAACTCTGATGCTGTTTCGAAGTTAGGAGAGGTTGAAAGGTGGCTACACTGAGCCACAGCGCCAGAGATCGCTAGAGAGCATTGTTCCGCCGCCTCCACTGGCACAGTGATTATTGAGATGTCGTAGAAGTCAGTGCTTGTCCAGGACTCGTAGTAGTCAGTTCGTGTTCAGATGTGCTAGTAGAGAGTGCTTGCTGAGATGTGATACTGAAAGGTTCTTGTTGAGATGTGGTAATAGCGAGTCGGTGTGGAGATATATTGTAATTATGAGAGTGATTTTGGTCAATATATGAAGGTAACGAAACTTGATTTATTTTTCATTATTTCCATGTTTTAAATAATGCGTCATTACAGGTTCAGTCAACAAAGCATCTGGCTTGTGTTCTTGTATTAGAGTGTAATTCTGGTTTTCTTGAGTAATTATGGTATTCTTATTTTCTTTAATTAATTCAGTATAAATGATATTTATAAATTCTTGTGTTATTGAAGAAGAACCGTGCCAGATGCGTACGTTGAGTCATACTTCCACACACAGAACAGTTACACTTGTGCTTTGGTTTCGTAGGTTTTATAGTTGCTGGGGACTTAATTAATTAATTGTCTTAATGAAAATTTCCATTTCATTCTTTGTTATTGTTCTAAGCAGTCAGATTGCGTAATAATACTAGTCAGGGCCAACCGGTACGAGACTTCGTAACCGGACAGACAGCTGCTAAAGCAAGAAATCAAAATCATTTTCATTACATTTAATTAAGCCCCCATGCACGTGGCGACCGCTGCTTCGGATCGTCCCTTGGAATTCTTCTGATTGTAAAAATAGTAGACAGTAGCATTGTTGTAGTAATTTGTAGTTTAGTAATTATAGTCTATTTTGCATGTGTAGATTTGGTAATTGTCATTCTTATAATGGTATTTTTTCTCTGAATTTGATTTGTTGTCTTGTATACGCGTTTGACGATTTAGTGCAATTATTTCAATTGTTCGTTAATCGTGTTTGAGGGAAACATTTCGAGTGAATGGTATTGTTGGAGATAAAGAGTCATTGTGTATAATTTTCGTACAGTGACGAGTTTTGTATTTTTTTGTAAATGATCACGCGATCAATGAAAAAGGCGAAAATGATGGACAGTGAGAATGACGAAATTGTTAACATGGCGAACTCGCCAACAGAGGAAAACACTATCATGAATAATGAAGTGGAAAACAGTTTAATAAGTCGGGAAGATAGTCCGGAACCATTTCAAAATTTTTCTCAATCAGAAAATTCACAGAATACGAGATTAATGACAGAAGATTCTGAAATAGTATCGAACACAAATAGCTTTACAGCCATGACGAAGGAAACTGGTTTTGCGGGAAATGTTAGGGGCGAAAAGAATTTTGAACCATTTAATATGGAGCAGTTGATGGGTGCAATATTAAATTTGGGATCACAAATAGGAACAATTACAACTGATATGGGAACAATTAAAACAGAGATAGGAACTTTGGCAACACGGTTAGACTCACAGGGATCACAAATAGGAACAATTACAACTGGTATGGGAACAATGGAGCAGTTTCGATCTGAATTTAAAACAGAGATAGGAACAATTAAAACTGAGATGGGAACAATGGAAACACGGTTAGATTCACGACTAGGGACATGTTTCAAAAACATGAAAGATGAATTAAAGAAAGAAATTAGAGAAGAAGTACAACCGATTTTGAATGCTCACAATAATAGATTAATTGCAGTAGAGATTAGACAAAGGGAACAGGATAGAGAACAGGAGAAAAGAGATCGCGTGATAGTGCAGAAATTTTCAGAGTTAAATTTACAACGTGCACACGATAAGGAAGAAATATTTGAGAGAATCGAGGAATCCGTACCAAATGACAGATTAAATAACCTAACACAACAATATGAACAGTTAACTACCAAATGTGTCAACACCGAAACCCGAGTCGCGACACTTACGGAAGACGTAGGTAAACAGAAAGAAAAAATAGGTGACTTATCGGAAAGAGTTGAGGAGATTTCAGATAAATTGACAAATCTTAGTTTACATGGGGACAGAGATTCAGATGATACAGCACCATTGCCATTTGCAGAAACCGAAGAGTATCAGGACATAAATAAGCATGTTGAAAATCAGGGAAAATTTAATGAACGCGTGAAAAGGGAATTTGAGGCATTAAAAAAGCAAGTCAAACAAATTGAAGGCGAAATCGTAGGAAAAGACGGCAAAAGAGATTTAGAATCACAGATACCAGAGGGGTTTGAAGAAAATAATTTGTTTCATTTACGGGATGCAACAAGAGAGCGCCAGGCGCGCGAACTTGACAATAATCGACATTCAAACTGGGACAGACGCGGTAGGTCTTTGTCGCCACGAGGCGAAAACTTTGACTATAAACACTTTTTGACTGTTCGGAAATTTAAGATCTTCCGCAATTCTAAAAATGACATACATCCATGTGCATGGTTAGATCAATTTATGTATGCACTCCCACCAAATTGGCCATTAAGTCACAAACTGGAATTTATGTGTGGATATTTAGAAAACGAACCGGCGACGCGGATGCGCGCACTCATTAGAGATTGTAATAACCTAAATGATTTTTATCATGCATTTCTATCGGCATATTGGTCCGAAAACACGCAAGACAGAGTCAAACACAGTCTTATTATGCAGCGTAATTTCAAACAGTCTGAGTTCCGCACGCCAGCGGAATATTTTGAAGACATGATTCGAAAGAATCAGTTCCTTTCCAACCCTTATAGCCCGACTGAATTAATTCGCATTTGTTTAACTAAGCTGCCACAATCCATAAGACAAATTGCTTTAGCTGGAAGATGTAAAGACGACATTGAGACTTTCAAGACTTTGTTACAAGAACTTGAGTATGACAACGACGACGGGACTTCTTGTAACTTTTTCAGTAACAGTAATTACGATAGATTTTCAGAGAAAAGGGATAGTGATCGGAACGGGCGTTATATGGGTAATTTCGAGAATGACAGACGTAACAGACAGGACAATAGATACCAGCCTTATGACAATAACAGACGTTCTAACAGAGATTACACAGACAATTATAATAGCGGTAATTCTTACCGGAATGATCAATCATACGGAAACAGTAATCGGTATCATCAAGACAGAAATTATTCATACAATAATAGAAACTCTTACTACAGAAATAACCAGGGTAGTAGGTCTAACAATAATTTCAGAAGTGACAGTCGAAATTATACAAGAAGTAGTTATGCAGACAGACAGGAAAACAGAAATTTTAATAACAGACACAACCAAGAATTTGCATCTAACAGACAGGAAGGACCTAATTGGCATCCTCCGCGTGACAGAAATTCAGAGAGACAAGTGGAAATAGTAGAAATTGATCCGCGAAATGTCGGGAATAATCAAAGACGTGACGCAAACAATCGACAATGACTAGCAGCTTCGGCTTCTGGCAGCAATATAGACGGTTCAGAAAGTAATGACTCTACGACTTTACACTACGTACGCCTGGAAGACATGAGAGACATTTTGCTAGATGAAAAGGAAAATAATGTAGACGCATTTTTACATCCTGTTATTGAAGTATGTGTGGGTAAGAATAAGTTCACTGCAGTTTTAGATTCTGGGAGCCCATTGAACGTCATTAGTGAATCAGTTTTTCATATATGTAAAAGAACTATTGCCTGTCCTGTGTTACCTATTTCTAAAACTACAATTCGAGGCGCTATTTCTGGAAAAGGTGTGGAAGTTAAACAACAGACCAACCTAAATTTCATTTGTCAAGGATACGAATTTTCTGCTAATTTTATTATTGTTCCATTACTCAGTACACAGATTATTTTAGGTATGGAGTTTCTTAACGCACATAAGGCAATTTTGAACTTTAAAGAAGGAAGTGTGAATTTGACTGTTGCCGGAATGCCGAAATGTTTGAAATTTTTCGAGTGTTTAGCAAGATCTGAATCAGATACAAAATGTTTAAGGTTTCTTACTTCTGATGCTTTTGTTGAGCGTTATGACGACAGTGTGTTTATTCATGACAATGACAATAGATACAGAGACGCGATGGAGGATATAATTAATAGCGAAGAATTAATTAATGAAAAGGTTAAGAAAGCTGAAGTGCCAGATGACGTTGCAAGAGAAGAGCTGCACCACATTTTGACTTCACATGCTACAGTGTTTAGTCATCACACAGGAACTATACAAGGCTTACAATATTTATTTAAAGTAAAAGAACACACACCATTTCGCGGGAAAACGTACGCTATTCCTTTGGCTTACAGAGACAAGGTTAAGAATGAACTTCAATACATGTTAGATCAGGGCATTATTGAGCCAGCAGTCTGCCCTTATACCAGCCCATTACACGTTGTTCTTAAAAAGGATGGGTCAATTCGTTTGGTTCTGGATTCCAGACAGATAAATAATATTATTATTCCTGAAACTGACCGTCCACAAAATTTAGATGAACTTCTTCAACATTTCCATGGAATTAAAGTTTTATCCACGATTGATATGCGCGCAAGTTTTTGGCAAATAGAACTCCACCCTGATTGTAGAAAATATACTGCTTTTTTAGCCTTTGGTAACTGTTACCAGTTTCGGAAATTACCGTTTGGACTTACTGTATCTTCAGCAGCATTCATTCGTAGTTTAAATGAAATTTTACCTGTTTATCTTCGTGACAATATTACTTCTTATGTTGACGACATTCTTATTGCTAAACGTTCTTGGAGTGAGCACAACAAAATTTTGGATTCATTATTACGTATTTTTGCACGAGTTGGCATGACAGTGAACTTGGAAAAATCAGAATTTGGTCGTTCTCAGGTGAAATTTCTCGGTCACATTATTTCTACAGAAGGTATTCTCCCTGATCCAGAGAAACTAGACGCTATTCGTAATTATGCTGTTCCTACCACAAAACGTGATGTTCGTAGTTTCCTTGGTGTCTGTAATTTTCTTAGACGCTTTGTTAGATTGGACAATTTGGCCACACCTCGTTTATGTGAATTATCTGGAAAAAATTCTAATTGGTGTTGGGATGAGGAAGCTCAATCAGAATTTGAACAACTTCGTGATGCTTTAGTTGCTGCCCCACTTCTTTCACATCCGGATTTATCTAAAGATTTTTGTTTGGCGACGGACTCATCATACAAAGGCCTAGGTGCACATTTATTCCAAGAGATAGAAGAAGACGGCGTTGTAGTACAGAAAACTGTTGCCTTTGGAAGCCGTGTTCTCTCTAAATCAGAGAAGAATTATTCGATTACGGAACTTGAAGCTTTGGCTGTTGTATGGGCCTTCACAAAATTTCGCACATTTTTGTTTGGCAGACATACTAAGGTTTACACCGATCATCGAGCTCTGGAATTTCTTATGTCAACAAAATTAACTCACGGCAGATTGTCACGATGGGCGTTGTACCTACAGGAATTTGATTTTCGTATTGTTTACATACAGGGATCTTCAAATATTGTTGCTGATGCTTTATCACGTGCACCTATGGGTTTGAAACAATGTGCTGAAGAGGACTGCAAAGAAAACCATTATTGTTTGATGTATATTCAAGGTGTTGCGTTTCAGAACTTTATTTCGTCTTCGCTCCAGGACATCGCTAAGGAGCAAAATAAGGATCCATCTGGAAGGACATTAAGGAGAAGTGGAGGAGAAAGGAAAGCGTAGCGATTAGACAGCATTATTTAGTTCGCAATGACATTCTTTTTAAACGGAAATCGGTCGACAACTCTGTTTGGTTAGTTTGTATTCCTGATGAGTGGGTCAATAAATTGATTTGGTACACACATTTCAGTTATGCGCATTTTGGTCCCAGAAAATGCTTTCATAAATTACGAGAAAATTGCTACTTCAGTAATATGGAAAAACGTATTCGATCTGTTCTTGCCAAATGCAAATTATGTCAAAAGGCTAAGCCGCCAACAGTTTCTCACAGAGCACCGTTGTTTCCTATCATTCCAGCGAAATTAAAGGAGATGGCTGCAGTCGATTTGTTCGGTCCAGTGGTTCGTTCTACTAATGGTTTTGCATACATTTTCGTAGCAGTGGAATTGACATCAAAATATGTGTGTTTTGCACCTTTACGCAAAGCAACAGCTCGTTCAGTATCTAATGCTTTCATCAAACATTTTCTTAAAGAAGTGGGTCATGTTAATAAGATTATATCAGATAATGGATCACAGTTTCGCTCTAAAATTTGGCTTCGTACTCTACGGCGTCGTAAGATTAAACCAATTTTCATTTCACTTTTTCACCCTCAGTCTAACGCTTCAGAAAGATGGATGAAAGAAATCAATAAATTGTGTCGTCTTTATTGTCATCAGAATCACAGAACTTGGGATCAGTATCTTCATATTTTTCAAAACATTATGAATGAACTTCCTAATGACTCAACTTCTTTACCGCCTCTATTGATATTAAAAAACAAAGCACCGTCAAATCGCATTTCTGAAATCGTTCCTTTTCCGCCTTCACGAAAACTGCGGCATTCTGAAGTTGTGAACCTGGCTCTGCAAAATATTGCATCTGCAGCTGCTAGAAGAGAGAAATCAGCTAAGCGTCCTGGTCGTTTAAAAACTTTGTCAGTTGGTCAAAAGGTATTAATTAAGTCCCATCGTTTATCTCACAAAGGAAAAGGCTTGTGTCGCAAATTTTTTCTGCTTTATAACGGTCCATATAGAGTTCGCAAAATTATTCATGATAACACTGTTGAAGTAGAAACTCTTAAATCTCGACGCTCTAAAGGAATACATCATATATCGAACGTTAAAATTTTTGTGGAATGATATAATTTTGAAACATTTTTGTGGAATGACATACTTTAGAGAAACTAATAGCTATACGTAAACATGGAGAGAGTACAAGGATACCGCGCTGTGTTTGGCGGCGGCACATACTCAAAGCAACAGTCAGTCTGCGCGCCGCACAAGGCAGTCGTTGACCGCAAACAATCACTTCCTACGTCACGCGCCTACAGCTGATAGAGCGCTCAGTGCGAATGCACTGACAGACGTAAATAAATACACAGTTTAATTTCTCCGAGTAAATTCTGTATAAAGCTATGGTGACTTTATAAATTATGTTATTAACATTCAGTATTTTTCAGGATACAGTTGTGTAAAATATTTAAGACCTTCAGGTAAATTCTGTGCGTGGCCGACGTTAAGACGACTTGCTACGGAGAAAATTTCAGGAAGAATGTAATTTCAAAAAAAAAAAAAATAAATAAATAAATAAAAAATAAAAAAAAAGGTAACGGTTAATTGAGTTTATTTTTCAGGTAACATAATTCCACTTAGGTACGTACTTTAGACGTAATTTGCTGCTTGCGATTACGTGATTCATACTTTGTGCTAATTTCATGTTCTATGAATTTACTTGTGAAGCGACGTGCTTGCGCACATTAACTGATTTTGACAATGATTGACTAATGAACAGGGTTGTTATTTGTATATATTATGCATCGCTTGGCTGCTATGCTTTTTCACTGATGTCATATTTTTCTATTATGTGCCTGCTGTGCTTATTTATTTAAATTATAATTGTCACCTGATTAATTGTACTGATGTGGTTAGATATGTAAGTTATACTTTGTGATTTATCTGCTTGCGCCTTCATGGGTACTTATTAAGATTACATATGAACATTTATTTGCTTATGTCGATGTGATGCTAATGACCTGTTTATTGTGTAAGGCATGTTTGCTGCTGTGCGTATGGATTGCATATTTACACATTTCTGTTTTGTTGTCATAACTACTCTTCAATTTAGTATATAGAAATGCTGATATACTGTGTACGAACATAGAGTTTAGGTTACACTGTGGTATTAATTATAGATTGTTCGCTTGGCAGAGCCTCGTTGTAAGAATTGTGCTGCATCCACTTGTTGACATTCTGTTCTCTACTGGTATATTTACTCGCTATTGCATGTTTTGCTTACGCTCAGTGCCTTATATTTTTAAGATAAGAAAATGAACTGCTATAATCCGACGAACGACATTAGTACAAAAAGCTTCATGGAAGTCACATGAGTTGGAGGTTTTATGGAATCTGTATAAATTTATGCTAATAGGAAGGAAGCTAACGACATGACATACCGATACTAGGTTTAGACTATTGACAATCATTACACTGCATTTTCCGTGAGCAATTGAAATAGGAAGTGCCACTTGACATAAAAATACTCAACATGTTTGCTTCTGCTATGATTCTTGAAGTGGTGTACACACTGTGAAATGTTATGATCATTCACACTCCGTAATCGTACTTAATTACTGAGAGTTATTCGAACTAAGGTCTGTTAGAGGTCATGTATGCATTTCTTTTATTTAATGATGGACAAGGAACCAAAATGTATCTTATAATTTATAATGAGTAGAAAATTTGTGTCAGATGGATTACACAGAGGTTGTGTGTGGACACTGTGTCTTCGGATTGTATGGGATGATGAGGTTTGCATTAGGTTTTTATCTGTACTTGTTCGAGGAGACTGACTAGAGGAAAGTGTTGCTATGGAAGCGAAATGATATTGATGCTGAGGTTTATATGTATCGACGTATTATTGAGGTATTGAGATTAGGTGAAGTAGATGATTATTGGAGTTTTCGTGGACAAAAGGTAAGGTAAATGATATTGATGATCGACGTATTGAAAAGGTATTAGTGAAGTATTGAGATGTTGTGATGCTAATGATTATTGGAGTTTTGGTGGATAAGAGGTAAAGTAAATGAGGAGCATATTGTTTTTGTTGGTTTATATGGAACAAGGAGGATGAAGATGGCAGACTAGAACACTAAAGTAGAAAGAAGATTGCCTACACACACACACTTTGTTAAATCAATAAGCAGTATACACTTTTTTTTGAAGAGAGGAAGTATTTGCATATCTTGGCTCACTGACAGTTGTTCAGCAACAGTACATTTTGATCTGGCTTGGCAAACATTGGTCTTGACATGATGACTATGACGTTGACTAACTATTATTGACTGTTATACATTGCTGCCACTACTACTTGATACACATGATGAACATAAAATTTTGACAGAATTGCATTTACACAGTTAACACTATTCAATTACACAGTAGCACTAATGTGGATGAAAGATGAGTGAGTGTGTTTTGTGTGTTTTCCTTTTATAATCCCAGAGAAGTGATCCCAATCTATCTCCTAAATATTATTTCACTTGTTTGTTGTGGCTTGCACTGACACCCATAAATATTATAGGTTAACTGTTATTGTGTACTGTAATAGTTAATGTGACAATTACCTGATATCATTTGTGTGTTTATTATGATTTGTATGTTTAGTGTAAGAGCATTGATAATAATTTGTTAAAGAAATTGTATGTGCATTCAAACTATTATTCATGACTGAACTGTCTCAGTAGTTATGGTGAATAGTATGGACTGTTACTTGCACTTTTTCTACATGATTGGTGCCACAAGGACATGTTTAATTTCTGCTGATGAACAGTGTGATTCGTGATAGTGATAGTCCATAAAGACTGCGGTCAGCACCTGATCAACATTGCTGGTGCCACTAATGGACTGCTTCTACTGAAATGGTGTTACTTGTTGGTGTCTGCACCTACTCAACATTGCTGGGTGCCACTGATGGATTGCTTCTACTGAAATGAAGTCACCTGTTGCTGTGTGCACCTGATCAACATTTCTGGTGCCACTAATGGACTGCTTCTACTGAAATGGTGTTACTTGTTGGTGTCTGCACCTGCTCAACATTGCTGGGTGCCACTGATGGATTGCTTCTACTGAAATGAAGTCACCTGTTGCTGTGTGCACCTGATCAACATTTCTGGTGCCACTAATGGACTGCTTCTACTAAAATGGTGTTACTTGTTGGTGTCTGCACCTGCTCAACATTGCGGGTGCCACTGATGGACTGCTTCTATTGAAAAAATGTTACTTATTGGTATTTGCACCTGTTGACCATTGCTGGGTGCTACTGCTGGAACTGTCAACTGCTTATTCTTGGGCTATGGAAAGCGTTTATGTGAATATTTGTATAAACTGATTTTTTGTGTATTACTGTTTGTGGAAAGTTATGAGACTCTTACCTGCACATATTCGTCATTGCTGACGCTATTGATTGAACTGTTTAACCACATAATACTTGTATAAACTGTTATGTAAAGTCACATGTATGAAAGAATTTGTATTGCTTACTGTATTCTATATAATAGGTTATTGAAAGGTCAGTGCAAAGCCAAAATTTTATCTAGTTATATGATATTTACGTATTAATATTATCTTTTATTTTTGTCTATATTTTTTTGACGAATTTGGTGGTATTTTCACCACCAATGCTGGCAAAAATACCATCAAATTCTAGCCGTGAAGGAAGGGCATATGAAAGGTGGCTACACTGAGCCACAGCGCCAGAGATCGCTAGAGAGCATTGTTCCGCCGCCTCCACTGGCACAGTGATTATTGAGATGTCGTAGAAGTCAGTGCTTGTCCAGGACTCGTAGTAGTCAGTTCGTGTTCAGATGTGCTAGTAGAGAGTGCTTGCTGAGATGTGATACTGAAAGGTTCTTGTTGAGATGTGGTAATAGCGAGTCGGTGTGGAGATATATTGTAATTATGAGAGTGATTTTGGTCAATATATGAAGGTAACGAAACTTGATTTATTTTTCATTATTTCCATGTTTTAAATAATGCGTCATTACAGGTTCAGTCAACAAAGCATCTGGCTTGTGTTCTTGTATTAGAGTGTAATTCTGGTTTTCTTGAGTAATTATGGTATTCTTATTTTCTTTAATTAATTCAGTATAAATGATATTTATAAATTCTTGTGTTATTGAAGAAGAACCGTGCCAGATGCGTACGTTGAGTCATACTTCCACACACAGAACAGTTACACTTGTGCTTTGGTTTCGTAGGTTTTATAGTTGCTGGGGACTTAATTAATTAATTGTCTTAATGAAAATTTCCATTTCATTCTTTGTTATTGTTCTAAGCAGTCAGATTGCGTAATAATACTAGTCAGGGCCAACCGGTACGAGACTTCGTAACCGGACAGACAGCTGCTAAAGCAAGAAATCAAAATCATTTTCATTACATTTAATTAAGCCCCCATGCAAGGTACTGGCGGAATTCTAGTCTATCCCGTGTAAATCTCTGTGTCTCTGCGTAAGTATAAGGAGCAGGAACTGAAAACCGAACATCTTCCACAACGAGACCATGAAATGTTTCTCTTCAGATGTAATCACCACACGCGTTGAGACATTTATTCCACTGGCAGACGACACGAGCAATTCCTGTTCTGTAGAGCGCAGTCGGCCGCTGACGGATCCACAACCGCAACCACTCTTGCACTTCCTCGCCCGACTAAAATCAACATAATGTTTACTTCAGGTCGCCAAATATGTGAAAATCAGACGGTGATAGATCCGGGCTGTACGGATGATGTTGCAGTGTTTCCCAACCAAACCGTTGACGCATAGCCTACGTCCGACTGGTGGGGGGGGGGGGGGGGGGCTAAGGGGGGCGGGGAGGGGGGGAGAGGGGGCGACGTTATCGTGCAACAGGATTCTTCTTGTGCTCGCTATGACGACACTGTGGAGTAACTGCATCGCGCCATAAAGTCAAAATGCCCAGGAATACCAATACAGATAGCATCTGCTCTCATAGTGAAGACAACAGGGTGCTATTTCACTCTCCAGTCAGTTCTTTCACGACACCAGAGTACCCACGCTTGGCAGTGTCATGGCGTCAGCGGTTATCTGGCCAGAGGCAAACACGATCTTCATCCTGCTGCAAACAGGTCCTTGCTGACACTGCAGATGAAACGTGTGTCCAGATTTCTTCCCTGGAAGATGTTCCGTCGGCCACTGTTGCTCATACAGTGTCTCGATCCTAAGGCGCGTCTACTCTACTCGGGCGTCCAAAGGATGGTCTACAGATGCGAGAATCTCCCGCGGACCACTGCTGGAAGCAGCGACACTCTACCAATACATTGTGGCCAACATGTGCAGCAATCCGTCTCTATTTCCAACCGGCTTCCTGCAGGCACGCGAAGCTGTTCACCAGGGGTGCTTACTCGACGGTGGAGCATGAATATTGTACTCGTATTATTCTTCCATAAACTCAGCACAGTTACCGCCTGCAGAGGTAAAACCAGAGGACGCTCAGAGAAGCTTCCTGATCGCTGTCTTATTGTCGATAACACTGACAATTGAATCACTAGTAGCACAACCTCACAGTAAGCACGTACCGTACCATGGTGTCACTGATCACAATCCTCGACAGTTCTGCAACTTCTTTTCTCAGTAGTGCAGAGTCGATGGGTTGAGGAGTGCAATATTCAGCTTAATATCTGATACGTCCTGCATCGCAGGGCCAGAATTTTCATTTAGCTACAAAATAGCAGGTCAGCAACTGGAAGCAGTTAATTCCATAAATTGTCTGGGGATACGCATTAGGAGTGATTTAAAATGGAATGATCATATAAAGTTGATCGTCGGTAAAGCAGATGCCACACTGAGATTCATTGGAAGAATCCTAAGGAAATGCAATCCCAAAACAAAGGAAGTAGGTTACAGTACGCTTGTTCGCCCACTGCTCGAATACTGCTCAGCAGTGTGGGATCCGTGCCAGATAGGGTTGATAGAAGAGATAGAGAAGATCCAACGGAGAGCAGCGCGCTTCGTTACAGGATCATTTAGTAATCGCGAAAGCGTTACGGAGATGACAGATAAACTGCAGTGGAAGACTCTGCAGGAGAGACGCTCAGTAGCTCGGTACGGGCTTTTGTTGAAGTTTCGAGAACATACCTTCACCGAAGAGTGAAGCAGTATATTGCTCCCTCCTACGTATATCTCGCGAAGAGACCGTGAGGATAAAATCAGACAGATTAGAGCCCACACAGAAGCATACCGACAATCCTTCTTTCCACGAACAATACGAGATTGGAATAGAAGGGAGAACCGATAGAGGTACTCAAGGTACCCTCCGCCACACACCGTCAGGTGGCTTGCGGAGTATGGATGTAGATGTAGATGTCATGCAGGATCGTAACAGCCCTGCGCGAATAACGTCCGAGAGGACAGACACATTGTCCGCTTGGCCGTAAAACTTTTACTGCCCATCAATAACTAGAGTCAGGAAACGGACTTGTTCATACGAAGACAACTGTCCATCCACAACGGCTGTGTGGCAACGTCACGGGGAACCATGGACGGCCAGCGAGGGGACTGTTTATGTTGTTTCCGTTGGCAGGACAGTAGAGAAACACCGACAGTGATGCACCTACTACAACACTGGGTTGGTTGGGTTGTTTTGGGGAAGAAACGAAAAAGGGACGTCCTCGGTCTCATCGGATTATGGAAGGATGGGGAAGGAAGTCGGCCGTGCCCTTTCAAAGAATCCATCCCGCCATTTTCCTGCAGCGATTTAGGGAAATCACGGAAAACCTAAATGAGGAACGCCGCACGCGAGACTGAACCGTCGTCCTCCAGAATGCGGGTCCAGTGTGCTAACCACTGCGCCGCCTCGATCGGTTACAACACTGGACACAGACGAATTCCTGTTCGGCGTTCACGGCAATGCGCATATCCGTGTGCGGGGGCTTGCAGAAGAACGAATGTTGCCAGTCTGCATTCTTCGCGGACATACGGACTCTTTATCTCGCGTGATGGAATCGAGTATCATTGTGTACGCAACATCACCTCCGGTTCGCGCAGCCAGTAGTTCATTGGGTACGCAACATCCTCTAGTTCGCACAGCCAGTAGTTCGGACAGCAGCCGTCACATTTCTGACGAGCTAAGGCCGGCGGTTGTGCATATTGTTGAAGGTTTCCGCTAGATTATCTTTCATCAAGATAACGCAAGGCCACATACTGTCCGAGCTGTTCTGAACTTCCTCAATGCAGAGAGTTTCCGACTGTTCCCATAGCCAGCACATTCTACAGACACACATTGAAAACATCGATCGTGAGCTGCCGAGAGCGTGAAACGCCAGTACTCTGCTGCCACTGTGACTGAACTCTGTGTTCGAATTGAAATAGCATTGAATGGCGTACTCATATCTGTCACCAGGGTCCAGTTCCCGGTTTAAACAAGCCTAAGTAAAGCCCTCGCCAAGAAAAAGATTTTCAACCCACTTGTTTTTTGCCTCTTAGGGCCAAGACTTTGGATGACTTGTTTGGGGCTGTGAGTATTCCAATTCATCTGTATAATAAATGTTAGTGATCTGAATTTTATGTTTATTTTTTTTTTGTAAATTTACTTCAGCAGATTATAAAATGTTATTGGGTGACCGTCCCAGTGGTGGCGTCGTCTTGTGGCATCGTTTCAATCATCGCCTGAAGATGGTGGCTGCGAAACTCATTGAAACGCGGCGACAAGACCTCGCCACCTCTAGTCTCATCACTCTAGAAGATTTTATCATTTAAATACGCAGAGAAAGTCTGCAATTACATATATGACTACCACAAATTAAAAAACTCGTGTGCAGATACTTCATTAAAGGCCCTTATCCTCGCCAGAGAAACTTTTTCAGGTGTATGTAGAGAAAGTTTCGGATGTCTCTTGAGAAATTTGTAATCCTCTTGTCCCTGTTAAAAGAATGTTCGATACTATTCTGTCTGGCAGTTCATAAAATAGTTTTCTTAGCTCATACGAAGCAGCTCCAAATAACCTTCCATCTTACAGTAACAAATAGTCGACTGCCTGTAAGTCTTTTTCGTGTGTAAATATTTTGGGATGTACTGCAAGCCACTTTTAAGCTGACAGCTAAGGTATACTACTTTGAGGCCGAGCTTTCTTCACTTTGTTTCCAACGGTCGTTTGTGGAATATAATGAACACCTCACGTGTACCAGATCCTCCAGTCCATAACTTCTGTAACAGCAGGCATCATTAACCTCTGTGAGCACGTCTACATCTACATGATGACAGGCAGCACGGAAAGCTAACCAAAGACTGCGATTTATAGGCAGAACACTTAGATGATGGAATTGATGAACCAATTCTGCTTGTCGGTCTTCCCTACTTAGTCGCTCAGCATGGCTTCCTACAAGAAAAAAAAAAGTCATGGGAATGTATTATCATGATTTTGTATATATGATACATTTAAAATAAATTAATCACAAAATTTTTGCCATTTTATTTCTTAACACTTTTAAATGTTCCAATTTAAAACTATCGAATAAAAAATTTAAGTTGTAGTCCTGTCAGGTAAAAGTACTAGTAGGAAACGCATAAGAAACACCAATCTATTATTATTATTTAAAGTGTGGGGCGAAATCGGTTTGGCCCGGTTTTGATCAGCCCAATGTGCCCCACAGTGCAAAATCTAACAACACTGAAATACAATGAAGAACATCCAACGCCGAAATAATTACTTACGCATTTCTCATCATGTTATGTTGTTGCGAATCTTAATCCCGGAAATAATATGAATTAGATCACTTAAGAGTTATACCGCTGAAGCAGCTATGAGGCAGCGCCAGGGAGGAAGCGTTGCCTCAATATTTGAGAAGCGATAATAGCCACTGTCGACAAAGTGGCGCCGGGGAACAAACAGGGCTACGTGCGTAGCACAGTCTGCGGAGCCAGGCCGCGCCAGGGGAAGTTTCCCCACCTCACCTTATATGAAAATGGAAGCATACTGAAGACGTGACTAGCCTCGCCTAGTGCGTCATAGAATGTTCTAGAAGCCACCCTGTGACGACATACGAGCCTTATAAATAAGGGCTCATGGGGACCCAGTAAGGTGTCGACAAGTTCGGTGTATAGCGACGCAGACTCTGTGTCGTTCTGCGCCAGACACGGGGTTTAGAATTGTTCGTTGGTCTTGGCTCCGTAGTACTTATAGAGATAGGTTCAGTAGATAGGAATTTGATTGATTGTGGGAATAACTAGCCCCTAAGACTCTTCATTTGTCAGATGAGGGGCAACTTGTGTTTTATACCCTGCTTCCCTAACGGAAATTCACCGAGTTCCGTGCTCTGCACTTCCTCATAGCTTGATTCTTCCAGCTGTTGGAGTTTCGGAAGTTGCCGACGCCTGCTGATGTGTTATTCCTTTCGACACATCGAAATTAAACACATAACCAGTTGTAGTTTCCATACACTTATTTATTACAAACACATGCTTTTAATGAAATTAACAGTAACAACGATTATAATAAAAGGCACCTGCCCTACCGAACCACCAGCAGGACTCATATTAAAACATTAATGCATTTAAGTGCGATAGACAGAGATCTTTCAAAATTTACTCAACCAATTTTCACTAATTAAAACAATGTTCATAAAACCACCATTAAGCAAATTTAACATCACACAAACCTTTTAAACATGCTTCATGGCTTACATAGACTCTGGCTTTCGCAAAGCTCATATCAAATTGTAAAACTACTTCCAACAACCAAGCCATCTTCCATGGACCGATCTGAAGCAATTTTAACAAATTAAAAGTATTATCAGATTAATACACTCAACTACGCTTCTCTTTAGCATTACTTACAGGTACGAGGTTCACATATATTTCATCCCCAGAATATAATAACAGCTTATTAAAGGGCGATCAAAAAGTCAGTATAAATTTGAATACTAAATAAATCACGGAATAATATAGATAGAGAGGTACAAATTGACACACATGTTTGGAATGACATGGGGTTTTATTAGAACCAAAAAAATACAAAAGTTCAAAAAATGTCCGACAGATGGCCCTTCATCTGATCAGAATAGGAATAACAAAGTAAGACAAATCAAAGATGATGAACTTGACAGGAAATGCTCAATATGTCCACCATCATTCCTCAACAGTAGCTGTAGTCGAGGAATAATGTTGTGAACAGCACTGTAAAGCATGTCCGGAGTTACGGTGAGGCATTGGCGTCGGATGTTGTCTTTCAGCATCCCTAGAGATGTCGGTCGATCACGATACACTTGCGACTTCAGGTAACCCCAAAGCCAATAATCGCACGGACTGAGGTCTGGGGACCTGGGAGGCCAAACATGACGAAAGTGGCGGCTGAGCACACGATCATCACCAAACGACGCGCGCAAGAGATCTTTCACGCTCCATCTGTCGGACATTTTGTGAACTTTTTTTTTCTTTTGTTCTAACAAAACCCCATGTCATTCCAAGCACGTGTGTCAATTTTTACCTCTCCATCTACATTATTCCGTGGTTTTTCAAGTTTTCAAATTTATACTGTCTTTTTTATCACCCTGTAAATAGTCTTAAAATGTAGTCGTTTCAATTTTACGTTGAAAATTAGTGATGGACGCGAGCAGACCGAAAGGTTCTAACAGATACAGGAGTTCACGGGCCAGAAGGTGAAGTAGAACTATACTCCACTTTGAGCTACAATTAAGCTTCGGGAAAAGCACAACGCTCCACCGGGAAGATGGAAATTCAGGACACTAATAACGTACCCATAGACACCGATCGAGGTCCTTAAATGTCCTTCCTCCACCGTGATACCCCGATGGGAGTTTGGTCGTGTCGACCACTGCCAATTGTCTGAAACATAAACACATCAGCTGCAGACTACATCCTGGCGCATCAGATAAACAAAACATATCGGCGCAACTGGTTATAAATAAACCGTTAATTATACGCGGCACAAAATGAACCCGAGCAGAACTAACCTACTTTAACTAGTTCTAAGTTCTAGGGGACTAATGACCTCAGCAGTTGAGTCCTATAGTGCTCAGAGCCATTTGAACCATTTGAACTAACCTACGTGACCACTTGCCCAGTAAGGGCTCTTAAAATTTGATTAACCAATTCTCTAGAACAAACAAATGTCTAAGGCGCTGCAGTCATGGACTGTGTGGCGGAGGTTCGAGTCCTCCCTTGAGCAAGGGTGTGTGTGTTTGTCCTTAGGATAATTTAAGTTAAGTAGTGTGTAAGCTTAGGGACTGATGACCTTAGCAGTTCCGTCCCAAGCATGCCGTTGTGGCCGTGCGGTTCTAGGCGCTTCAGTCTGGAACCGCGTGACCGCTACGGTCGCAGGCTCGAATCCTGCCTCGGGCATGGATGTGTGTGATGTCCTTAGGTTAGTTAGGTTTAAGTAGTTCTACGTTCTAGGGGACTGATGACCATAGACGTTAAGTCCCATAGTGCTCAGAGCCATTTGAGTTAAGTCCCATAAGACACACATTTGAATATTTGAACAAACAAATAAAATAATAACATAGAAAAAGGAAATAGGGAAAATTATTTGAGCCCGCTCTCGAAGGCCAGGCACAGATTTACGCACTACTCGGTATGATCTCTAGCTATGCATTAAGTACGGCTTTATGTCTATTTGTTGTGCCTAGCTGTCGCTCCCTTACATGCCGTCAACATATCAGGCGGCCAGACCAAATACATTGACAAGTAACTGAAACAATCAAGATATTTTTCAACGTACTCGGATACTCAATTAACGTGAACAGATCCCACCAAGGAACAATTCGACGAGTCCAGTTCATTCACTTAGAGTAACGAGTAACAGACGCGAACGAAATTTGTCCATCAAATCTCAAGAAAATCCCAATCACCGTCGGCAGCGGATCTGCACTCCAACGACTAAACACGCCGCAGCAGCTGGCCACGCTCCTCCGTCTTACCGACTCGGCTACTCGCCACACTTCATACATCCACAGCGCCACACGTCGCTGTCGCTCACACAGCTGATACCCGAACTCAAGCCCCCAGCAGAGCGCGCCGCAGTTAAACAACCATCCGCCAAAGATGCGAAGAAGACAAGCGGGCATCGACAATCGACTCACAACGATCGGGATGGCAATCGATCGAGACCGGCGCAAGCAGCGCTCCAGACAACCTGCTTCCACTCGTTGAGGAGGATGACGGAGGTAACACCCCTGAGTCGTAGCAACGTGTCTATCTCACTCCCTCTCGGGACACGACACTGTGTCTCTTCAAAACAATCTACATCTACATTTATACTCCGCAAGCCACCCCACCGGTGTGTGGCGGAGGGCACTTTACGTGCCACTGTCATTACCTCCCTTACCTGTTCCAGTCGCGTATGGTCCGCGGGAAGAACGACTGCCGGAAAGCCTCCGTGCGCGCTCTAATCTCTCTAATTTTACATTCGTGGTCTCCTCGGGAGGTATAGGTAGGGGGAAGCTATATATTCGATACCTCATCCAGAAACGCACCCTCTCGAAACCTGGACAGCAAGCTACACCGCGATGCAGAGCGCCTCTCTTGCAGAGTCCGCCACTTGAGTTTGCTAAACATCTCCGTAACGCTATCACGGTTACCAAATAACCCTGTGACGAAACGCGCCGCTCTTCTTTGGATCTTCTCTACCTCCTCTGTCAACCCGATCTGGTACGGATCCCACACTGATGAGCAATACTCAAGTATAGATCGAACGACTGTTTTGTAAGCCACCTTCGTTGTTGATGGACTACATTTTCTAAGGACTCTCCCAATGAATCTAAACCTAGCACCCGCCTTACCAACAATTAATTTTATATGGTCATTCCACTTCAAATCGTTCCGTACGCATACTCCCAGATATTTTACAGAAGTAACTGCTACCAGTGTTTGTTCCACTATCATAGAATCATACAATAAAGGATCCTTCTTTCTATGTATTCGGAATACATTACATTTGCCTATGTTAGGGGTCAGTTGCCACTCCCTGCACCAAGTGCCTATCCGCTGTACATCTTCCTGTATTTCGCTGCAATTTTCTAATGCTGCAACTTCTCTGTATACTACAGCATCATCCGCGAAAAGCCGCATGGAACTTCCGACACTATCTACTAGGTCATTTATACATATTGTGGAAAGCAGTGGTTCCATAACACTCCTCTGTGGCACGCCAGAGGTTACTTTGAAGTCTGTAGACGTCTCTGCATTGAGAACAACATGTCGTGCTCTGTTTGCTAAAAAATGCCTCAGGAACAGCCATCATCAAAGGGAATATCAGCCGAAAATATTAAAAAGGCCTAGAAAGAAGAGGAACAGACGTTCGATGGTGACGATTGTGTACGACTCCCAGTAATGGCGCCTGACAGTAGTTCTGAACTTCATCACACCGATGCCAGCGCTAGTCACCGACGTCTAGAGGTACCGGGTTCGACCAGCATATCCAGTTTTACACCTTTCCTTTGTCCCAAAATCAGATACAAGTTTAATAATTTATTGTTCTCCCTTCATCTACATCTACATCTACATCCATACTCCGCAAGCCACCTGACGGTGTGTGGCGGAGGGTACCTTGAGTACCTCTATCGGTTCTCCCTTCTATTCCAGTCTCGTATTGTTCGCGGAAAGAAGGATTGTCGGTATGCCCCTGTGTGGGCTCTAATCTCTCTGATTTTATCCTCACCGCCTCTTTGCGAGATATACGTAGGAGGGAGCAATATACTGCTTGACTCTTCGGTGAAGGTATGTTCTCGAAACTTCAACAAAAGCCCGTACCGAGCTACTGAGCGTCTCTCCTGCAGTCTCTTCCACGGGATTTTACGTATCATCTCCGTAATGATTTCGCGATTACTAAATGATCCTGTAACGAAGCGCGCAGCTCTCCATTGGATCTTCTCTATCTCTTCTATCAACCCTGTCTGGTACGGATCCCACACTGGTGAGCAGTATTCAAGCAGTGGGCGAACAAGCGTATTGTAACCTACTTCCTTTGTTTTCGGACTGCATTTGCTTAGGATTCTTCCAATGAATCTCAGTCTGGCATCTGCTTTACCGACGATCAACTTTATACGATCATTCCATTTTAAATCACTCCTAATGCGTACTCCCAGATAATTTATGGAATTAACTACTTCCAGTTGCTGACCTGCCATATTGTAGCTAAATGATAAGGGATCTTTCTTTCTATGTATTTGCAGCACATTACACTTGTCTACGTTGAGATTCAATTGCAATTCCCTGCACCATGCGTCAATTCGCTGCAGATCCTCCTGTATTTCAGTACAATTTTCCATTCTTACAACCTCTCGATACACCACAGCATCATCTGCAAAAAGCCCCAGTGAACTTCCGATGTCATCCACCAGGTCACTTATGTATATTGTGAATAGCAACGGTCCTATGTCACTCCCCTGCGGCACACCTCAAATCACTCTTACTTCGGAAGACTTCCCTCCACTGAGAATGACATGCCGCGTTCTGTTATCAGAAACTCTTCAATCCAATCACACAATTGTTCTGATAGTCCATATGCTCTAACTTTGTTCATTAAACGACTGTGTGGAACTGTATCGAACGCCTTGCGGAAGTCAAGAAACACGGCATGTACCTCGGAACCAGTGTCTATGGCCCTCTGAGTCTCGTGGACGAATAGCGCGAGCTGGGTTTCACACGATCGCCTTTTTCGAAACCCCTGCAGAGTAGATTTCTAGTCTCCAGAAAAGTGATTATACTCGAACATAAAACGTGTTCCAAAATTCTACAACTGATCGACGTTAGAGGTATAGGTCTATAGTTCTGCACATCTGTTCGACGTCCCTTCTTGAAAATGGGGATGACCTGTGCCCTTTTCCAATCCTTTGGAACGCCACGCTCTTCTAGACACCTACGGTACACCGCTGCAAGAAGGGGGGCAAGTTCCTTCGCGAACTGTTTATACACCGTGAGTAAATTTTTGTTATTCGCTGGTCGTCGTGGTACTGCAGTTTTAATAGCGTCCAATAATTTTTTTATGTCAGCTGTCTCAGG
The DNA here is from genome assembly GCF_023898315.1 of Schistocerca nitens. Taxonomy (NCBI): domain Eukaryota; kingdom Metazoa; phylum Arthropoda; class Insecta; order Orthoptera; family Acrididae; genus Schistocerca; species Schistocerca nitens. The sequence continues at coordinate 981,986,010 of NC_064617.1, read as the reverse complement.
CAGACCAAGCCCCGTAGCACCGTGTACCATCACTTAGGCGTGAGACGTAGCTAGTCCGTCATCCTGCGACTTCACTGTGGACGCCTGTTACGAGGGAGGCAGGCGGCCTTGTCGATGTCATACGTAGGAATGTGTCGCCCGTCAGCGGTCCTTGGCGAGTGGGTGGACACCTGTCAAAACGGCGGCCCCCCGGTGATCGGTTAGCAGGGCTCTGTGGTACCTCTGGTGGGGCTCAAGGCGCGCGGCCACAGCAGACAGCCTCGGTCTGCCGTTGCGCCAGCGTGTGTGTGTGTGTGTGTGTGTGTGTGTGTGTGTGTGTGTGTGTGTGTGCGTGGAGTGAAATGCGGGACTCTGGGCGCGCAGATAACATCTCCGGCCAGCTCCGCAGAATTAGCGCTCCTAATTTAGCGGCCGGCCGCGAGTACACCGCCGGTGAAAGTGAATGTCGCACTACGGCTGGGTAAAAGGTGTTTGTTTCTCGGCCCCAAATACCAGTGCGCCGCTGCGCTGAATGGGCGGGCCGCGAAATGTCGCGCTGTGGCGTCGGAGTTTCTATTTTTAGGACTCGCGCGACTGTCACGACGTGTCTTCGGACTATTTCTTCTTCAGACACTGTATCCGAGCGTAGGTTGGACACCTGACAAGGGAACGTCACAATCGCACCCCCCACCAGATTTAGTTATAAGTTGGCACAGTGGATAGGCCTTGAAAAACTGAACACAGACCAATAGAGAAAACAGGAATAAGTTGTGTGGAACTATGAAAAAAATAAACAAAACGTATAAACTGAGTAGTCCATACGCAAGATAGGCGACATCAATGATAGCATGAACTCAGGAGCGCCGTGGTCCCGTGGTTAGCGTGAGCAGCTGCGGAGGGAGACGTCCTTGGTTCGAGTCTTCCCTCGAGTGAAAAGTTTAATTTTTTTTTTTCAGACAATTATTATCTGTTCGTCCGTCCGTCCGATGCGAGGTAACTGCTCCGTAGTATGGGGACGCTACACCTAAACGGAAAAAATCGAAAACGTTAAAAACATATGTTTTGACAGAGCACAGGGAAAACTGTGCGACTGTGAAACTGTTTCATTCATTTATTGCAGTTTATGTCACAAACTCTTATGTTTTCATCGCTTTTTTGGGAGTGATTATCACATCCACAAGAAAACCTAAATCGGGCAAGGTAGAAGAATCTTTTTACCCATTCGCCAAGTGTACAAGTTAGGTGGGTCGACAACATATTCCTGTCATGTGACGCACATGCCGTCACAAGTGTCGTGTAGAATATGTCAGACGTGTTTTCCTGTGGAGGAATCGGTTGACCTATGACCTTGCGATCAAATGTTTTCGGTTCCCATTGGAGAGGCACGTACTTTCGTCTACTATCGCACGGTTTTGCGGTGCGGTCGCAAAACACAGACACTAAACTTATTACAGTGAACAGAGACGTCAATGAACGAACGGACGGATCATAACTTTGCGAAAATAAAGAAAAATATCTTACTCGAGGAAAGACCTGAACCAAGGCCCACTCATTCGGCAGTTGCTCACGCTAACCACGGGACCACGGCGCTCCTGCACTCACACCATCCTTGATGTTGCCTATCTTGCCCATGGACTACTCATTTTGTATATTTTGCTTATTTTTTTCACAGTTCCACACAACTTCTTCCTGTTTTCTCGATTGATCTGTGTTCAGTTTTTCAAGGCCTATCCACTGCGCCAACTTATAACTAAATCTGAGGGGGGTGCGATGGGGAGGTTCCCTTGTGAGTAACTATCTCCTGTCTTGACAATAGAGAATGTGAGACCCCATTCTACTTATTTGCTTATATCAATGACTAGAAGAGATTAATACCTGCTGGTTCTGATTGGTTAGGAAAATTAGCCATCGGACACTACTAAGTAACTACTTCTAGACGGTGACCCTACTCCCAAAGTACACGCGCAGGAAACTGAATATCTAACCGTGAGTCTACGATGCGTGCCCCTATCTATTCTCCCACACTGCTCTATGATTCTGTCCCTTCCTAAATATGCTGGCAGTACTAAAGTGTTTCTAATGCGTGAGCTCTTTTATACGACACAGTTAATTTTATTCCACTTTAAATTCATGTAGCAAATCAGCACTCGTTCTGACTGCACTCACTCTACAAATTGCGGTCACTCATTTACACGGTGACAAATATTGAACTATATGAAATGAAGGGCTTATTTCAACAGTGGTACAACTCCATTACCTCCACTTTTCTGCCTATAATGCTTCTGAAATTAATGATCCAAAGAAACAGAAGGAAAGGTTCATCTCTAGCGAGGAGCCATATGCTTGAATATTTCTTGTATCTCAACTGCAGACTTTTCAGCGCTCTTTTGACTTTAGGACTCGGTATCTCACAATGAAGAAAAATGGACTCGTACCACTATTGAAATAAGCCCTTCAAATAAAATCGCCATGACTTCAGTGGGTCATGCACAATTTCGCTGTTCGTCTGCGCCACATCATCTCCAATGATAGCAGGCATATCGAACATGTCGTAACCTAAATCTGAATTCCTGTAGTGACATTTAAATGTTGAATAAAGTGTGTACACGCCGTAGTTTGTAACTAATGTACGGTTGTTGTCAAATAGTTCAATGTGTGTTTGAAATCTTATGGGACTTACCTGCTAAGGTCATCAGTCCCCAAGCTTACAAACTACTTAAACTAAATTATCCTAAGGACAAACACACACACCCATGCCCGAGGGAGGACTCGAACCTCCGCCGGGATCAGCCGCACAGTCCATGACTGCAGCGCCTGAGACCGCTCGGCTAATCCCGCGCGGCAATAGTTCAATAATTGTCACACTGTATCACGAGCTTGTATGAGTTTACCACTACCGTTTCAGAACTATACGAACACCCTTCAGTACCTAAAAACTGCTCCGGATAAGAAATATAATTCTGAGCTTCAACATCCTAATTTTGCTCACACACATTCGCGTTCTACTCTCGTTTCGACTCTGGTGCGACTATCTGTAATATCTTTCTCTTTTATGCGCGATCGAGAGAAGAGCACGCACTCAAGAATTTCGTTATAAGCATGTCCCGCCTACATTCACTCACTCTTCCGCGCCAACTATCTCCAGGCGCCAACCTCTCCCTTCTAGAACTGTGTTGCGACTCCACCAGCGATGCCGCTGCGCCGCAGCAAATGAACGTAAAGCCTAGTTTGCACGACGATATTGGGTTGCGCCACTCGTTGCGTGGAATGCGTTGCACGCAAGTTGTTTCATTTATGACTGTATACACGGCGACACTAGTACGCACATCAGTTTCGTCGTTTTGTGGGTCCCTGAGTCGTGTCTGAAATGAAACTTTTGGCAGCTGCACGTCGCACGAGTTGCGATGTAATTAAAGCTTGTTGCCTGGAATCGCTGCATAAGAAAAAATAAGAAACGTATTTCGATCCGCAACTGGATGAAGAAAAGACGTCAGCTCGGTTGCTCAGCATCCTTCTACATCTACATGATTACTCTGCAATTCACATTTAAGTGCTTGGCAGAGGGTTCATCGAACCACAATCATACTATCTCCCTACCATTCCACTCCCGAACAGCGCGTCGGAAAAACGAACACCTAAACCTTTCTGTTCGAGCTCTGATTTCTCATATTTTATTTTGATGATCATTCCTACCTATGTAGGTTGGGCTCAACAAAATATTTTCGCATTCGGAAGAGGAAGTTGGTGACTGAAATTTCGTAAATAGATCTCGCCGCGACGAAAAAGTCTTTGCTTTAATGACTTCCATCCCAACTCGCGTATCATATCTGCCACGCTCTCTCCCCTATTACGTGATAATACAAAACGAACTGCCCTTTTTTGCACCCTGTCGATGTCCTCCGTCAATCCCACCTGGTAAGGATCCCACACCGCGCAACAATATTCTGACAGAGGACGAACGAGTGTAGTGTAAGCTGTCTCTTTAGTGGACTTGTTGCATCTTCTAAGTGTCCTGCCAATGAAACACGACCTATGGCTATACTGTTTGTATAAAGCGTTTATTTTGCATTTTGTTTACGACCTTCCATTAAGGAAGGGATTCTATTTGTGTTTATCTGCTCTGCATAGAAGCTAACAGTTCTTGATCGTTAGGAGAGAAATTTATTTTGTACTTATTTGCTGCGCTTAGCTTTTAAATAGTTTTTCTGGGAAAACCTAGCGTAGTTTTCGCGTCTCGTATTTCAGTGAGTGTCTCTTGATTATCAGAGTAGCTCATCAGAAGATTATCTTGGGAATTTGTCACCGTATAGAGTAGGGTAAACATAGTCATGTGTAGGGACTGTGGTTGTTGTGAGCGGACGCAAGGAGAATTGGCCACTCTTCGGGGGCAAGTGGAGGCTTTGTCTGTTAGGCTCATCGAGCTCGAGGCGCAGGCGTCGGCTCGTAGTGGCGTTGGGGCAACTGTGGTGAGACCTATGCCTACTTCGGTGGCCTTGGAATCACATGGAACCCCTGATGTCGCTGCGTCTTCCGGCAGTGAGCATCTTACCGGTCAGCCATCACTCCAGGGTGAATGGCGGACAGTGGTGGGCTCGCACGTGCCTGGCCGAAAGGCGAAGGTGGGATCTGGCCGCGTGGCAGCTGCCTTACCCCTTTCCAACAGGTACGGGGTGCTTCCTAGTGGTGATGACATCGTTTCCGAGCCACCACAGGATGCCTCGCCTGTTGGGCCAGTGGCCGATTCTCCGGCAAGGTCCCGACAGTCACAGAGGGCGGGCCTATTAGTTATAGGGAGCTCCAACGTTAGGCGGGTTATGGAGCCCCTCAGGAAAATAGCGGGTAGGTCGGGGAAGAATGCCAGTGTGCACTCGGTGTGCTTGCCGGGGGGTCTCGTCCGTAATGTGGAGGAGGCCCTTCCGGCAGCTATTGAACGCACTGGGTGTGACCGGCTGCAGATAGTAGCACATGTCGGAACGAATGACGCCTGCCGCTTGGGTTCTGAGGCCATCCTTGGTTCCTTCCGGCGGCTGGCTGATTTGGTGAAGACAACCAGCATCGCACGCGGAGTGCAAGCTGAGCTTAATATCTGCAGCATAGTGCCCAGAGTCGATCGCGGTCCTCTGGTTTGGAGCCGTGTGGAGGGTCTAAACCAGAGGCTCAGACGACTCTGCGACCATAATGGTTGCAAATTCATCGACCTCCGTTATTGGGTGGAGAACTGTAGGGCCCCCCTAGACAGGTCAGGCGTGCACTACACACCGGAAGCAGCTACTAGGGTAGCAGAGTACGTGTGGCGTGCACACGGGGGTTTTTTAGGTTAGAGGGACCCCCCATTGGGCGAAACGATAAAATACCTGACGGCTTACCAGAGAGAACATCATCATCGTTGATAAAGAACGTCCGTCCTCAGAGACCAAAAACAGGAAAAGTTAACGTAATATTGGTAAACTGCAGGAGTATCCACGGCAAGGTTCCTGAATTAGTATCTCTTATTGAAGGAAATAGTGCGCATATAGTATTAGGAACGGAAAGTTGGTTAAAACCGGAAGCGAACAGTAACGAAATCCTAGACACAGAATGGAATATATACCGCAAGGATAGGATAAACGCCAATGGTGGAGGAGTATTTATAGCAATAAAGAATTCAATAATATCCAGTGAAGTTATTAGCGAATGCGAATGTGAAATAATCTGGGTTAAGTTAAGTATCAAAGGTGGGTCAGATATGATAGTCGGATGCTTCTATAGACCACCTGCATCAGCAACCGTAGTAGTTGAGCGCCTCAGAGAGAACCTGCAGAACGTCGTGAAGAAGTTTCGTGATCATACTATTGTAATAGGGGGAGACTTCAATCTACCAGGTATAGAATGGGATAGTCACACAATCAGAACTGGAGCCAGGGACAGAGACTCTTGTGACATTATCCTGACTGCCATGTCCGAGAATTACTTCGAGCAGATAGTTAGAGAACCAACTCGTGAAGCTAACGTTTTAGACCTCATAGCAACAAATAGACCGGAACTTTTCGACTCCGTGAATGTAGAAGAGGGTATCAGTGATCATAAGTCAGTGGTTGCATCAATGACTACAAGTGTAATAAGAAATGCCAAGAAAGGAAGGAAAATATATTTGCTTAACAAGAGTGATAGGGCACAAATCGCAGAATATCTGAGTGACCACCATCAAACGTTCATTTCTGAGGAAGAGGATGTGGAACAAAAATGGAAAAAATTCAGAAACATCGTCCAGTACGCCTTGGATAAGTTCGTGCCGACTAAGGTCCAAAGCGAGGGGAAAGATCCACCGTGGTATAACAATCATGTACGAAAGGTGCTACGGAAACAAAGAAAGCTTCATCATAGGTTTAAGAGTAGTCGAATCATAGCTGATAAGGAAAAGCTGAACGAAGCGAAAAAGAGCGTAAAGAGAGCAATGAGAGAAGCATTCAACGAATTCGAACATAAAACATTGGCAAACAATCTAAACAAGAACCCTAAAAAGTTTTGGTCATATGTAAAATCGGTAAGCGGATCTAAATCCCCTATTCAGTCACTCGTTGACCACGATGGCACCGAAACAGAGGACGACCGAAGAAAGGCAGAAATACTGAATTCAGTGTTCCGAAACTGTTTCACTGCGGAAAATCGTAACACGGTCCCTGACTTCAGCCGTCGCACGGACGCCAAAATGGAAAATATTGAAATAAACGATATCGGAATTGAAAAACAACTGCTATCACTTAGTAGCGGAAAAGCATCCGGACCAGACGAGATACCCTTAAGATTCTACAGTGATTATGCTAAAGAACTTGCCCCCTTTCTATCAGCAATTTATCGTAGATCTCTGGAAGAACGTAAAGTACCTAGCGACTGGAAGAAAGCGCAGGTCGTTCCCATTTTCAAGAAGGGTCATAAATCAGATGCGAATAATTATAGGCCTATTTCGCTTACGTCAATCTGTTGTAGAATAATGGAACATGTTTTATGTTCTCGTATTATGACGTTCTTAGATAATACAAATCTCCTTCATCATAACCAACATGGATTCCGCAAACAGAGATCATGTGAAACTCAGCTCGCCCTATTTGCCCAAGAAATTCACAGTGCCGTAGACACTGGCGAGCAGATTGATGCCGTATTCCTGGACTTCAGGAAGGCATTTGATACGGTTCCGCACTTACGTTTAGTGAAAAAAATACGAGCTTACGGAATATCGGACCAGGTTTGTGATTGGATTCACGATTTCCTAGAAGAAAGAACACAACATGTCATTCTTAACGGTTCAAAATCTGCAGATGTAGAGGTAATTTCGGGAGTACCGCAAGGAAGCGTGATAGGACCTTTATTGTTTACAATATACATAAATGACTTAGTTGACAACATCGGTAGCTCCGTGAGGCTATTTGCAGATGACACGGTTGTCTACAAGAAAGTAGCAACATCAGAAGACTCGTACGTACTCCAGGAAGACCTGCAGAGGATTAATGAATGGTGCGACAGCTGGCAGCTTTCCCTAAACGTAGATAAATGTAATATAATGCGCATACATAGGGGCAGAAATCCATTCCAGTACGATTATGCCATAGGTGGTAAATCATTGGAAGCGGTAACGACCGTAAAATACCTAGGAGTTACTATCCGGAGCGATCTGAAGTGGAATGATCACATAAAACAAATAGTGGGAAAAGCAGGCGCCAGGTTGAGATTCATAGGAAGAATTCTAAGAAAATGTGACTCATCGACGAAAGAAGTAGCTTACAAAACGCTTGTTCGTCCGATTCTTGAGTATTGCTCATCAGTATGGGACCCTTACCAGGTTGGATTAATAGAAGAGATAGACATGATCCAGCGAAAAGCAGCGCGATTCGTCATGGGGACATTTAGTCAGCGCGAGAGCGTTACGGAGATGCTGAACAAGCTCCAGTGGCGGACACTTCAAGAAAGGCGTTACGCAATACGGAGAGGTTTATTATCGAAATTACGAGAGAGCACATTCCGGGAAGAGATGGGCAACATATTACTACCGCCCACATATATCTCGCGTAATGATCACAACGAAAAGATCCGAGAAATTAGAGCAAATACGGAGACTTACAAGCAGTCGTTCTTCCCACGCACAATTCGTGAATGGAACAGGGAAGGGGGGATCAGATAGTGGTACAATAAGTACCCTCCGCCACACACCGTAAGGTGGCTCGCGGAGTATAGATGTAGATGTAGATGGCTCGCCTTCCCCACAATATTATCTGTGTGGTCTTTCCAACTGAAGTTGTTCGTAATTTTAACACCCAGGTACTTAGTTGAATTGACAGCCTTGAGGATTGTACTATTTATCGAGTAATCGAATTCCAACGGATTTCTTTTGGAACTCATGTGGATCACCTCAAACTTTTCGTTATTTAGCGTCAACTGCCACCTGCCACACCATACAGCAATCTTTTCTAAATCGCTTACTAGACGGTAAATTACAGCATCATCTACGAACAGCCTAAGAGAACTGCTCAGATTGTCACCCAGGTCATTTATATAGATCAGGAACAGCAGAGGTCCCAGGACGCTTCCCTGGGGAACACCTGATATCACTTCAGTTTTACTCGATGATTTGCCGTCTATTACTACGAACTGCGATCTTCCAGTCGCACAACTGAGACGATACCCCATAGGCCCGCAGCTTGATTAGAAGTCGCTTGTGAGGAACGGTGTCAAAAGCTTTCCGGAAATCTAGAAATACGGAATCAACTTGAGGTCCCCTGTCGATAGCGGCCATTACTTCGTGCGAATAAAGAGCTAGCTGCGTTGCGCAAGAACTATGTTTCCTGAAACCATGCTGATTACGTATCAATAGATCATTCCCCTCGAGGTGATTCATTATGTTTGAATACGGTATATGCTCCAAAACCCTACTGCAAACCGACGTCAATGATATAGGTCTGTAGTTTGATGGATTACTCCTACTACCCTTGCTAAAATAATTTATAACGGAAGATCCAAAAAGTTATTTTAATTGTCTCAGAATGTCACCTGAACTGTTCAAGTTTCTTCTAAATAGAGTTAATTATGCGATAAAGAATAAAGGTAGCGTAATGCATGAAGCACTGTCGCCAGAACTGAAATTACGTATCACGATGCGTGTACCTGTATTACAATCGTGAACACTCGGCATGCTATAACATACGATTTTAGTCGGTGATGACGCTTTTTCATTAACACCAATAATCATTAACATTAGCAGTAATAATTATTAACAGTAGCAACAATAACTATTCGAAGCAGGCCGCATTAAGAAGAGAATGGCTTGCAAACTACTCTCTTGAAGATAAATCTGTATAGTGGCAATATTTCAAAATTCTAACATATGTGAATAGGGAGCACTGCAGCGACGTTTTAAATAGATGAATATTGAATAAAAAAAATGCAGCTTCTTGAATTGGTATAGTCTTCCCTCCTGTCAACAATATTCCTTGACAAAGAGCTGGCCAACTCGAACGATGGGATTTTAGTCTTGTAGACGAGAGCATTGTCACAGCTAGAATTACACTTGCTTGTACTTTTCTAAATTTTCAAAAAGTGGTTCAAATGGTTCTGAGCACTATGGGACTTAACATCTGAGGTCATCAGTCCCCTAGACTTAGAACTACTTAAACCTAACTAATCTAAGGACATCACACGCATCCATGCCCGAGGCAAGATTCGAACCTACGACCGTAGCGGTCGCACAGTTCGAGACTGAAGCGCCTAGAACCGCTCTGCCACACCGGCCGGCAGCTGATGGTTGTTCATATTCGTAACTGCGAACAATTTTCGTGTATTAGCTGGATCTCCCTGTATATTTAAGAGTAGTCAGTAAACTTGCCGGCAGTACTTTTCACTCTACCCTACATTCATGTCACTACGAGTGTCATTCACGGATGGAGGTTTGAAAGGGTGATTACATGCCTCTCAGAGACTCAGAGTCCTACATCCACCTAGTTCTGTTATTAACTGACCACAAGGTTCCGAGTTTTGTCGTTTCTGTTGTTAAATGCATTTGCATGAACTTAGCACATCAGAATATTAAAGTCAATTGCGGTTCGTATAAAGAAGACTTGTTGCAATCAGAATTATTACAGTCGTAGTGAAAGAAAATTACGGTATTACTTAACTGCAAGAGTTTCTGTGGAAACGCCCCGGAACTATGTCAAAGATTAATGAAAACGAGATCAGCCGTGTTATTACAAGTTTATTGTGTTACTACCGATTTTGTTCGTTTAACATCTGCCTGAAGTCAGTGTCTTAAAAGAATAAAATAAGCAACTCACACTGATAACAGACTTATACTAAAGCCTCACCGAGTTTTGCTGATGCCATGACAGTGGTCTCCTTGTCGTTTGTAATGTTAAAGAGCAGTCCAAAACAGTGATCATAAATACACTCCTGGAAATGGAAAAAAGAACACACTGACACCGGTGTGTCAGACCCACCATACCTGCTCCCGACACTGCGAGAGGGCTGTACAAGCAATGATCACACGCACGGCACAGCGGACACACCAGGAACCGCGGTGTTGGCCGTCGAATGGCGCTAGCTGCGCAGCATTTGTGCACCGCCGCCGTCAGTGTCAGCCAGTTTGCCGTGGCATACGGAGCTCCATCGCAGTCTTTAACACTGGTAGCATGCCGCGACAGCGTGGACGTGAACCGTATGTGCAGTTACGGACTTTGAGCGAGGGCGTATAGTGGGCATGCGGGAGGCCGGGTGGACGTACCGCCGAATTGCTCAACACGTGGGGCGTGAAGTCTCCACAGTACATCGATGTTGTCGCCAGTGGTCGGCGGAAGGTGCACGTGCCCGTCGACCTGGGTCCGGACCGCAGCGACGCACGGATGCACGCCAAGACCGTAGGATCCTACGCAGTGCCGTAGGGGACCGCACCGCCACTTCCCAGCAAATTAGGGACACTGTTGCTCCTGGGGTATCGGCGAGGACCATTCGCAACCGTCTCCATGAAGCTGGGCTACGGTCCCGCACACCGTTAGGCCGTCTTCCGCTCACGCCCCAACATCGTGCAGCCCGCCTCCAGTGGTGTCGCGACAGGCGTGAATGGAGGGACGAATGGAGACGTGTCGTCTTCAGCGATGAGAGTCGCTTCTGCCTTGGTGCCAATGATGGTCGTATGCGTGTTTGGCGCCGTGCAGGTGAGCGCCACAATCAGGACTGCATACGACCGAGGCACACAGGGCCAACACCCGGCATCATGGTGTGGGGAGCGATCTCCTACACTGGCCGTACACCACTGGTGATCGTCGAGGGGACACTGAATAGTGCACGGTACATCCAAACCGTCATCGAACCCATCGTTCTACCATTCCTAGACCGGCAAGGGAACTTGCTGTTCCAACAGGACAATGCACGTCCGCATGTATCCCGTGCCACCCAACGTGCTCTAGAAGGTGTAAGTCAACTACCCTGGCCAGCAAGATCTCCGGATCTGTCCCCCATTGAGCATGTTTGGGACTGGATGAAGCGTCGTCTCACGCGGTCTGCACGTCCGGCACGAACGCTGGTCCAACTGAGGCGCCAGGTGGAAATGGCATGGCAAGCCGTTCCACAGGACTACATCCAACATCTCTACGATCGTCTCCATGGGAGAATAGCAGCCTGCATTGCTGCGAAAGGTGGATATACACTGTACTAGTGCCGACATTGTGCATGCTCTGTTGCCTGTGTGTATGTGCCTGTGGTTCTGTCAGTGTGATCATGTGATGTATCTGACCCCAGGAATGTGTCAATAAAGTTTCCCCTTCCTGGGACAATGAATTCACGGTGTTCTTATTTCAATTTCCAGGAGTGTATTCTGCTGATCTTCTGGCGAACGTATGGCAAGCAGTCACGGCATGCTGCGTGCGTTAGGCTGCCCGGACAGGGCCGCTACACGACAGAGATAAACATGTAAGCATACTTCTTGGCCTCCACCGAGTGCGATAGTCGGCTGTGTGGTCATAATAGTTACAAGCAATGGCAAAAACGTCAGTACAGATCTGATACTTGAAACGTCTCTGTGAAGTCGTTTCATAAGACGCTTGTCGAATTCGGTACAACGTATTCACTTTACTACCTGATTTTAGCTCAATTCATGAACTCTTCGAGAAAGACTCAGGACTCAAATAAGGCCTATTGAATACTATATAAATACTATATGTGTGTTTTAATGTGGGGTTTCGGTTTTGTTTTGTGGGAATCGCTGAGTTGGTCATCGTCTGCTGGGAGCAGACGATGTTGCTTCTCGTTCGAAGGAGAGCACAGCATGACCAACTTAGGTTTCCAATACCTGAACACAGAGGTTTACCCATCTTAGTCGAAGGCTGTGTCGAAGACTGTTTTTTTGTGTGAGGTTGGTGACGGAGGGCTACCCCTCTGGTAGCTTCCGCTACACGGGGAGCTAGGTAATCTCGTGAGAGAAAGGGGCACTCTTTGGTGAAGGCTTGGTGAGTACGGATCGTAGCTCTTAAGGGGGATTTCAGGTGATAGGAAGCAGGTTGAGTTAGGACTTCATTGTGTTTAAATGTTGAAATACCTAAGAACTTCAGCTTAACTGAAGCGTGTGAAGCGAGTTATTTTTTAATGATTTTTAATCTTATATTTTGTGAAAGTTGCTTTTGTCTTTGTGTGTCGATTTTGTGCCACGTGTTTGGTAATCAATGACCCTTCTGGTCCACCACGGCACTGCACTGGGCTTTATTTTAACAGTCTGCTTGTTTAATGAGCTACAATTTCTGCAAGAATATCTGTTCTTTCGTGCGCTTTCTACAAAGCAGCACAACAGTTTGATTCGAAATGCACCACTTGCTCTAGTTCGGCCGTTTGCAAGCAGCAGACGCAGTTAGCATGTAGATTAATTATAGCACAACCTTGTGCACTGGTTAAACCTCCGTCCAGAATAGTGCATGCGTAGAATCGTAATGTGAATCTCAATGAGATATTTTGATGGTATGAATGCAAAGAAGATCATTCTCTCCCACCCCCATTTTCTGTGTTTCTTCTTGCTGTAGTTAAAACTGTGCTCTGTTACATTCACACGTAATTCTTACTTAAATATTTCTACTCAGGCACCAGTTATGCGTGGTTAGGATGTACAACCAAGTAGTTAGATACAATAAATAATCTACATGAAAAATAAATTCTGTGGTGTTGATCTTACCCACATACTCCAATTTCCAATCCTGAATTAATCAAGTTGTTTCATACACGACGTGGATTGCTATTTATCTGGCAACTTGAAGAAATTTGCATACTTGTAATTAAATTATTGAAGTAATGAAACTAATAATTTTCCAGCTCCGATTTTTCTAAAGGGTTAGGAAGGGCTTGGGCTGTTGGCGACCCTGAATTTCTGAATTTTTATCATGTGAGAGAAACAGCGAGAAATTGGAGATAACGTATATGGCTCGACGAGAAACGTGGTAAAGATAGTAATAGATTATATACTGAGCCGGCCGGAGTGGCCGAGCGGTTCTAGGCGCTACAGTCTGGAACCGCGCGACCGCTACGGTCGCAGGTTCGAATCCTGTCTCGGGAATGGGTTTATGTGATGTCCTTAGGTTAATTAGGTTTAAGTAGTTCTAAGTTCTAGGGGACTGATGACCTTAGACGTTAAGTCCCATAGTGCTCAGAGCCATTTGAACCATTTTTTAGATTACATACTGAAGAGTGGACAACTAATCAAAACAAATGAAAAATACACTGACGGAAAAAATGGTTCAAATGGCACTGAGCACTATGCGACTTAACATCTATGGTCATCAGTCGCCTAGAACTTAGAACTAATTAAACCTAACTAACCTAAGGACATCACACACATCCATGCCCGAGGCAGGATTCGAACCTGCGATCGTAGCGGTCGCTCGGTTCCAGACTGTAGCGCCTAGAACCGCACGCCCACTCCAGCCAGCTACAGTGACGGAAAACAAATCGCTGGAAAGAAATGAAGGAATTGGGCGACTTAAACGAAATGGTTCAAATGGCTCTGAGCACTATGGGACTTAACATCTATGGTCATCAGTCCCCTAGAACTTAGAACTACTTAAACCTAAACTAACCTAAGGACAGCACACAACACCCAGTCATCACGAGGCAGAGAAAATCCCTGACCCCGCCGGGAGTCGAACCCGGGAACCGGGGCGTGGGAAGCGAGATCGCTACCGCACGACCACGAGCTGCGGACGACTTAAACGAAAATGGATAGACGTGTTTCAACATGTGGAAGATGATGTCTGTTCAGATTTCACTCCAATCGCATACGAGTTGCGCCAGTAGCACCACTATAGGGATGCAAATCTGGTTTCCATTAAGTACACGCTGTAACGGTCGAATGCGTTAGTTACCTTCCAGTTTGGATATGGTGAGTTGGTGTTAGTCAAGAATGCTTTAAGGGTACAAAGACGCTATTGTCAGCATCTGACTCAGTTCGAACGCGGTAATAGGGCTACGAGAAGCTGGATGTTACCTCTGCGATACTGCAGAAAGACTTGGCAGGAGTGTAGTAGCCACTGTACGTGATTGCTGGCAGCGGCGATCACGAGAATCTACAGACGTGAGAAGACAGGGCTCCGGACATTCACGTGGCTGTACCGAGAGGGAAGACAACCGAGTTCGGAATATGACTCTGGCGCATCGTACTGCATCTGTAACAACAGTCTGAGCAGCTGTTGGCACCACACTGACACAACCAACTGTTACAGATGGGTTACTTCAAGGACAGCTCCGACCCTGAGGCCCTGTACCGTGCGTTCCACTGACCAACCTCCTCGATTTGCGACTTGTGTGGTGTCAGGCGAGAACTCACTGGAGGGCAGGGTGGAGGTCTGTTGTGTTTCGTGATGAAAGCTGGTCCTGGTTCGGTGCCAGTGTTCGCCTTGTGTTGGTTAGAAGGTGGCCAGTTGAGGATCAGCAACAAATCTGTCTGTGTGCTAGACACACTGGACCTGCACCTCGAGCTATAATCTGGATTGCAGCTCTGTATGGCAACATGAGCACTGTCGTGATTATCCCACGCACCGTGAGTGCAAATTTGTACGTCAGTTTGGTAATTCGACCTCTTGTGCTGCCATTCATGAATAGCAATTAAGCGTGTGTTTTCCAACAGGATAACGCTCGCCCACGTACCGCTGTTGTAGCCCAACATGCTCTGCAGATTGTAGACATATTGTCTTCGCCTGTTCAACCACCAGATATGTCTCCAATCGATCACATAAGGCATATTACCAGACGACAACTCCAGGTTCACCCACAAACAACGTTAACCGTCTCTGCATGGACCGACCAAGTGCAAGAGGCACGGAACTCCAACCCACAAACTGACATCCGGCACCTCCACAAGACGATGCAAACACGTCTGCATGCTTGCATTCGACATTCTGGCGTTTACACCTGTTATTAATGTCCAAGAATTTCACATTTGCAATGCCTTATCTCGCACTTGCATGAAACTGTGATCTTGTGATAACTTAAATATATTACCTATACAAATGTATTCTCAAAATTTCATTGCTCTACAGCAGGGCTTCACAACATACGTGCTCGCGGAGCAAGCTGTGAGCAGCAAGGCGCGAGCACGGAGCAGCGCGAGCACGCTACCCCCACTACCGGACCAGAGCGGAGAGTGGGGAGAGTCACGTGGGGCACACAACAGCTGCCGCCAGTCAATGTAAATCAGCGGCCACCTGCAGGGATATCACTCACGAATTATTACTGCGACAAGTGAGACAAATAAAGGAGAATGTACACGTGCCACGTAATTTTATTAGCTTAGTGTATGCCTCTACATTCGTATTAATTTCTGAACTATTACACAATAAAAGGTGTCACTGACGTGTGAGATTCGCGGTTGTCTTGTACTTTTTGCCCTTTACAATTGCGTCTATGTTCGGAGTAATTGTTCTTGTGCATCGTAGGCGCAGCGTGCAGTTTAAATTTTGATCAGACCATGCGTTTCTCAGGCGCGTCTTGTTACATTTCATTGCAGAGAACAGTTGTTCACAAACACACGTGGAACCAAACATTGATATTATTGTAGTCGCCAGTTTGTGCAAACGAGGAAATCTATCCTGAGGAAAGTGTCTGTAGAATTCCAAAATGTTTTTCTTGTTCTGAAATTTGTCTCTGTATTCTCTGTCACACTGCAGGTCAATAATTTCTAGTTGCAGCTCAGGACGAATCTCTTCAATATTCGCTGAATATGGAGAGGAGAACAGATCAAAATCAGTGTCTAGTGCTGTCAGATCTTGAAAGCGTTGATCAAATTCTTCCTTAACGGCAAATAAACTATGGGAATAACGTTCACAGTCTTTGTGAACATCTTGCATGGATGATAATTTAGGAAAATGAGCTAGGTTTCCTGTTTCCAGGTGACTCACCCAAATTGTCAATTTCATTTTAAAAGCTCGTATTCGATCTATGAAATGAGTAATTAGCAGATCTTTACCTTGTAGTAAAATGTTCAAAGCATTCAGATAGCTAGTTAAATCTGCTAAGAATGCGAGATCACATTTCCATGAAGGCTCTTTCAATTCTGGAACACACATGTTATTTATTTCCATGAACATATTTATCTCATCTAATAGGCAAAAAAATCGATTTAATAATTCGCCACGACTATGCCAGCGGACCTCGCTGTAATAAGGCAGGCAACCACACTGACTTTCTACATCCTCAAGAAAGCTTTTAAATTGCCTGTGTTGTAGCCCATGCTTCCTTATAAAATTGGTTGTACAAACAACAACACTCATTACATTTTTTAGAGTGATACTCTTTGCACATAAGTTTCCCTGGTGTATCACACAGTAAACGCCCCATATTTCATTCGGCACGGTCTGTTTTTGTATTTTCTCCTTCAACAGCGCAACGAAACCTGATTATTTCCCTGTCGTCGCTGGTGCACCGTCTGTAGACACTGAAACTAAAGAATTCCACGACAATCCTATTTTTTCAACACTTCCGTCAATATTACTTAAAATATCACTTCCGGTTGTAGCGTTCTTCATGGCTACTACATCGAGGAGCTCCTCCCTCACCTGAAGATCTCTATTAACACCTCTAATAAATATGGCAAGCTGCCCTGTTCCAGTGATATCACCACTTTCGTCCACAGCTATAGAATAAGCCATAAAATCTTTATAGATATTTGCAAGCTTGCTCTGGACGTCGTCTGCCATGTCCTGTATGCGACGCATAATGGTCATGTTAGATAATGGCACAATCCGAAACTGTTCAACTTGAGATGGACACAAATGTTCCGCTGCAACTACCAAACATTCTTTTATTAAATCGCCATCAGTGAAGGGGCGCAGAGATTTTGCTAAACGCAAAGCAATTTTGTAACTCACTCTGAGAGCTTCCTCAGTTTATTTTTCTTCGTCGTGCAGATCTTCTTCGGATAGCTTCCTTTTCAGTTTAATAACTTCCTGTGCACGAACTGGTCCATCACATTTTCCACTTCCATAGTCTTTCGCGTGGTACGACATATAATGTCTCTGCAAATTAAATTTCCTAAAAGAATTCAGCGTTTTGTGACATACTAAACATTTTGCAACACCATCTTTTTCTGTAAACAGATACAATTCCTCCCAACTGCGAAAGCATGGTTGGGGTTACACAACGGCGACTTGACATGATTCTTAACCAGCGAAGTGACTGTTAGAGCTGATCGTAGTACTTTAAACGTTACACAGTCGTCGCGATTTCAATAGGCAAGCTGCGGCCCTATTCAAACGTGCACGCGCATTTCCCCTCCCTCCCCTCCCTCCCTACTCCGCGGCCTTGCACCCGCTCGCGAGCACGTGCCTGAGCAGACGCGAGTACTCGCGCTCAAAACCGGCCAGTTGTTAAGCCCTGCTCTACAGCAACTACACTCATGCTCATAAATTAAGGATAATGCTGATACATGGTGGAAAACGCTCTGGTAGCCGATTTGCGGGTTTAAATCACCTCGGGGTATGACCATGCGGTGCATTTGGCCAGCGATCTTCGCACGGTGGTGCTGGCAGCAGTCCACATAGGCAGAGGTGTGTTGGAGCATGTCAGAGTAAGAAGCAACGACTAAGTGCGCAGACGTTTTCAGACTTGCTATTGTTGACTGTGTATTGAAAATGGCTCAAAGGACACATACTGATGTCGTTATGAGGGGTAGAATACTAGTGTGACTGGAGGCTGGTCAAACGCAGCAGGTCGTAGCACAGGCCCTCCATGTGCCACAAAATGTGATCTCAAGATTATGGCAACTTTTGCAGCAGACAGGAAACGTGTCCAGGCGGTACAGTACGGGACGTCCACAGTGTACAACAACACAAGAAGTGCGAAATCTCAACATCAGTGCCCACAGACGGCCACGGAGTACTGCAGGTAGCCTTGCTTGGGACCTTACCGCAGCCACTGGAACAGTTGTCTCCAGACACACAGTCTACAGACGACTGAACAGACATGGTGTATTCGCCCAGAGACCTGCACTGACCCCTGGTCACAGGAGAGCCCGTAAAGCCTGGTGTCAAGAACACCGTACATGGCCATTGGACCAGTGGTCCCAGGTTATGTTCACGGACGAGTCCAGGTATAGTCTCAACACTGATTCTCGCCGGGTTTTCATCTGGCGTGAACCAGGAAGCAGATACCAGCTCCTTAATGCCCTTGAAACTGACCTGTATGGAGGTCGTGATTCGATGGTGTGGGGTGGGATTATGACTGGTCCACGTACACACCTGCATGTCTTTGACAGAGGAACTGTAACAGGTCGGGTGTATCGGGACGTCATTTTGCACCAGTATGTCCACCTTTTCAAGGGTGCAGTGTGTCCCACCTTCCTCCTGATGGACGATAACGCACGGTCCCACCGAGCTGCCATCGTGGAGGAGTACCTTGAAACAGAAGATATCAGGCGAATGGAGTGACCTGCCTGTTCTCCAGACCTAAAACCCATCCAGCACGTCTGGGATGCTCTCGGTCGACGTATCGCTGCACGTCGTCAAATCCCTAGGACACTTCAGGAGCTCCAACAGGCACTGGTGCAAGAATGGGAGGCTATACCCCAGCAGCTGCTCGACCACCTGATCCAGAGTATGCCAACCCGTTGTGCGGCCTGTTTACGTGTGCGTGGTGATCATATCCCATACTGATGTCGGGGTACGTGCGCAGGAAACAGTGGCGATTTGTAGCACATCTGTTTCGGATCGGTTTTCTCAAATTACCACCAATACCGTGGACTTGCAGATCAGTGTCGTGTGTGTTCCCTATGTGCCTATGCTATTAGCGCCAGTTTTGTGTAGTGCCACAGTTGTGTGGCACCACATTCTGCAATTATCCTTAATTTATGAACATGAGTGTATTTTTTAGTCCTGCGAGTGTTTTTTTCTCACTGTAGAACAGAACCAAAATTAACAAAACTAATATGCCCAATAACAAGAGAACAGATGACAGTGATTAAACCAAACTACATTGTCATTTGGCAGCTATGACTGTAAGTGAATTGTGATAAAGTATAGTTGCAAAATAATTACGTAAAATTTATCTGTAACGATAATTTTGTCCTCAGAGAACGATCACAAGTCACTAACAAAATAGTTACAAAAGATACATTATCTTTGATAATGTAAAAAGGGTAAAGCAGTCAACCTGGTGGTTATCCTATACTGTTAATAAAGCTACAGGCGACCTGCGCCAAACTGGCTACAAATATTTTGATCATAAGGCTGTTACAGCACCACTAAGGACAGTAGAAAGCTCTTTTCTTTTTAACAAGAGCCACAAGGGACTGGATTCAGATTACGTGACACATCAACAAGAATATTGCGTCTCCAAGATTGACAATGTTGCCCATCAATAAAAAAGTTCAGCAGCATCGTACAACACGCTTGTAAATGATGGAAAAGACTCACCGTGGTTCGACAACTGTGTTCCAAAGCCACTACGAAAGCAAACAGAGCTCCATTGCAAATTTAAACGTTGCCGAAGCTTCAAAGACGAACAAAACTAAACGAAGCCAAAATTAGCGTAAGTAGGGCTACGCGTGAAGCGTTCAACGAATTCAAAAGTAACATTCTGTCTACCGACTGGACAGAAAATCCTAAGAAGTATTAGTCTTACGTTAAATCAGAAAATGGATCGAAGCCATCTGTCCAGATACTCTGAGAGCATAATGGCATTGAAACAGAGGATGCCACTCGGAGAAAGATCGCACTGTAGTTCCTCTTTTAAATCGTCTCACTAATGACAAGATAATAGATATCGAAACAAGTGACCAGGCGATAAAGAAGCGACTGAAGTCACTCAATAGAGGATAGTCCACTAGACCAGTTCGATTCTACACAGAGTATACGAAAGGACACGTTCCTCTTTTAGCGGCAGCGTACCGTAGGTCTCTTGAGGAGATAAGCGTTCCTAATGATTGGAAAAAGCACAGGTCAAAAATGGTTCAAATGGCTCTGAGCACTATGGGACTCAACTGCTGAGGTCATAAGTCCCCTAGAACTTAGAACTACTTAAACCTAACTAACCTAAGGACATCACAAACATCCATGCCCGAGGCAGGATTCGAACCTGCGACCGTAGCGGTCTTGCGGTTCCAGACTGCAGCGCCTTTAACCGCACGGCCACTTCGGCCGGCAAAGCACAGGTCATTCCAGTTTACAAGAAGGTAGCCGAACAGATGCATAAAACTATAGGCCTATATCTCTGACGACGGTGCTTTGTAGAATTTTGGGACATGTCTTGTGCTCGCTTATTATTATGAGATTTCTGGAAACCGAAAATCTCCTCCGTAGGAACAACCATGGATTCCGAAAACTACTATCGTGTGAAACCTAGCTCCATCTGCTCGTCCACGAGGCCCAGAAAGCGGTAGATACAGACTCCCAGGTAAATGCCCTGTTCCTTGACTTCCGGAAGCGTTCGATGTAGTCTCGCGCTACCGCCTAATGAACGAAATACGCACGTGCGGAATATCAAATGTGATTGCATTGAAGAGTTTCTAGCAATCAGAACAGCCTGCTTTTAAATAATAAAACGCTGCATCATTTCCGTATTCTTTTTGTAGTGTAAATATTTACGCAAGCATTCTGTGTGACGTTTTCATTTCTGTTGTTGCGCCTCTCTTGCACTGTAATCATCTTTTTTAAGTCACTCTGCATTCGTAAAATCGGACGAAACGAATACTGGAATGTTTTTTGCATGCTGATGTTGGAAAATAATATTTTTGTGTATCTACTTACAATTAATAAAATGTTCCGGGCTTTTATGCTGTGGTCGAATGGATTTCACCCTAAAATCCAACGTTTCGTCCCCATCTGCGGAGGACATCTTCAAGGGGTAGCTACATTGAATGTCCGATTCACACCCTGGCTCACTACTGATTACAGCAAAATTCCGCTTCCGTGCAGTGGCGTGACGTCACATACTTTGAATGAGCTAGCACAGTTGGCCCTTGTCGACTGCCATCGTCCGCTATTGCTGTCACCCCACGGTGAAAGAATGGGCTCCTGAAGAAGGCAACGAGTTAAGTGGCCGAAACATTGTAGCAGAGCGACACAAACCTCTGGCAGTTGACCCGATTATTCCACATGTCAAGATCTCGCCGGGAAAGCCTGAAGAGCTACAGAATAAATATTGTTTGTCTAAATTCGTCAAGATAGTATCACTTGTTCAAGCACTTCGTTAAAATAGTTTATAGTAGAAGTATAAACTGACATAACAATAAAAGCATTGAGAAGTAGTTCACTTGAAAGACTATTGAGGGTACAGATCTTATCAAGGATGCCGCTGTGTCTTTATAGAGGTCAACCAAAGTAATTGAGCGAATATACAGAGAAACTATGTGAATCGTGAGAGACATGTTCAAACGACATTAAATGCGGAGGAGACTACATCATGCAGGTTGGGGCTGTAAGAAGTGTGCCCTACTTTGTACGAAATGCCGCAGTAAATATTCCAGTCTCTACGAGGTGGGGTCTTGCAGAACGCAGGACCTACTTACAAATACCGTTCCTTCAAGGATCACGCTGTAATTGCAGAAATTACAGCACTTACGAGAACATGACAACAGTCAATACCGGTATATTCAGTCCATAAATGGAAAGCCCAGAAGGATAAATAGCCCCTCACAATGAAGGGAGTGCTGATGAAGAATTGGTCTTTTGTAGGCAAACGTCCTCCTTACTCGCATACACAAAACACCTGCCGCAATAAGGGTATCTCAAGAAAATCAATGGGCCTATTTTCACTCACTCTTTACTTTATTCTGATGACTACGAACGTTAGAAAGAGGAGTATCGTATTTGGGTGATTTCACAAATAATGCACAGTTTGCCGTCACCGCGGAATGAATGTCACGTCGACATCGTTGGTTATGTCTGCTGAAGGACAACGGTTGCGCAAGTAGCTCGTGTTTTGTTTTCGTAGATGTCATATTTTGTAACAACGGAAGTTGGAAATGTCGTACGCACTGACCTCTGATTATGTGACTGTTAAGGATCGAAGGTCGTACATTAACGCCGAAACCCCAAGCGGCAAACATAGTCGTAAGTCCACGATGCTTCAAGTGAAGTTGGTAGTGAGTTAACAGTGGATCGTAAGTACAGTTTCTAACTGGGATGATAATTTTCGTTAATGTCGCGTGACTATAAACAACGACCGAAACAGGAATGCTAACAACACAACAGATGAACGAAGAACCTGTGGCAGATGCTCCTGAACAAGATTGCCGTGCAACGGAAGAGAAGAAATTGCTGAAGTTACAGGGACTGCATTAATATCCTCATTTCGTAGATTGACAAAAGAGCTGAATAAAATTCACTGCTTGTGCTGTGCTGATGTGCAAACGCCTTGACGTTGAATATCGTTCCTAGCTTCGAATCGTCGCTACTGACAAAACATGGGTTAGAGACTTTCAACCCGAGTTAAAATATAGGTGAACGAGCGGAGAGATCAACCTTCACGACCACCAAAAAAAATTTCACTTACCTCAAATCGAAATCCAGTTATCTTTGCTTACTATTAAACCGAATTATCGTTACTGAAGGACCTCTATGTGAACAGCGTGTCACAGTAACGTATTTATTCAACAACCAAACCGAGAAAAGTGCACAAAATCAGATTACAGTTCTTCGGGGTCGAACGATGCATTTTCCACGACAATACTCGGCTATACACTGATGTATCCGTAAACCTGAGAGAATATGGTAAAGGAGTGTTACTTCGCACACTCTAAAACCCTGACTTTGACTTATTCCAAAAGCTGAAACAACTTGTCTGAAACTGCCATTGTTCATCACTAGTTTCGTTACGCAGCGGAAGGCCTATTCTCTTGCTACTTTCCCGCCCAGCTGTGTTTATCGTTTCAATTTATTTACCATCGATTTCGATGCACCTGCGGCTTCATCTTTAGGCACTTTAGTACCATGATCGATGTGATGTCCCATCGCAAGTGTACCCTATTAACGAACTATAGAATTATCTAGTGCGGTAACTGTAAGACTTCCACACTTCGGTTGGAGACCAATTAGCGAGCGAAGAAATATGTGCAACTCGTGTGACGAAGAGTCTATGGCAGTTGTCGAACTAACGTATGGAGAGAGAATTGCGACTCCGTTGCAACCCAAAAACTCGTAAAAAGAACTACCTTGCGTTATGAAATGATATTCTTAGCTGTTCCTTTACTCGGCGAATGATACGAAATGCCAATCACTGGTGAAGGGACATCTTCAAGTATATAATTGTACAACTCGAAAACTGACGTATCAGAGCATTCAACCTACCAATTTCAAGTCGCCACCAACTGTCTCGCAAATGTAACTTAATGAATAAATATAGGATTCTATTCGAAAATCTCCCTGCTTTTTTCCTTCTTTTTTACGGGTTTGTACCTCAATCGGTAAAAATGGTACACATATAGGATCACTTTGTTGTCCGTCTTTCTGTGTGATCGGCAATAAAAAACTCTTTTTCTCAGAAAGTGGTATTCTTAAGAAGTTCAAATGTATGTCACATACTAGGCCGCACGGACCATTTACGTTGTAAAAAATTCAAGCTTCGAAGGCAAGAGAGTCGAAGGTACGACCATTTATGTCACGTATTTTGAAACTTCCGAATCATCAAGTAATGATAAACGTGAGGCTTTAATGTCTCAGAGAAAACTTAACTATAAAATCTATAGACAACCTATATTTGAGGCACAGGAGTTCCGCATTGCGCCCAACGCTGGGGTGTTATTCGAACGCCGGAGAACCTTGCCAATAGTGGCGATCTAAGAACGGGAAAATAAGCTGATGGTGTGAATTGAAGTTTTGTTGGGGAGGGAATTGGACTTGCGTCTAGAGCAGCGATATTAGTCATGGTACTGCGGTGGTGGAATTGATGCCGGCACGGTAGCTCAGCGTGTTCGGTCAGAGGGTTAGCTGCTTTCTGTAATAAAAAAAACTGAGTAAATGGATCGATGATAAACCTGAGCAGGAGTCATGCTACGTGCGCCCCGAACAAATGCAACGAACAATAACTAACAAAATGAGATTTAAAAAAAAATCTAGCGATTCACCTTAACAAGCTAGGAGGCAGAGGTTCAAGTCCTATCTCGGGCACAAATTGCAATTCATTTCTTCAGTTTCCATCATTATCGTAGATAAAGATGAAACTTAAATGTCTCGAGGAAAATTTATTTACAAGATCTATAGATCACTCATGAAAACCGTCTGCGTACTTCGCGTTTGCCTAGAATCACGGCACTTGGAAAGAAGAAAGATTTCGCTGTACAACTAAAGGAAACAAAAGATCTGAAAATCTCTGTAAGTCTATGTTTATGCAGGTGGTTGTGGGACCTCGAATTAAAATACGTTCAGCCGTTTCCAGTTGTTTTATTTGAGCAACCAGTTTCAGCTCTACATTACGCTATCTTCAGGCCCGCTGACCGACGTGTAGGAACAATACCACCTCTGTTCCAATTAAAATAGGTATCAGTACTCAGTTCAAAATGGTTCAAATGGCTCTGAGCACTATGGGACTCAACTGCTGTGGTCATCAGTCCCCTAGAACTTAGAACTACTTAAACCTAATTAACCTAAGGACATCACACAATCCATGCCCGAGGCAGGATTCGAACCTGCGACCGTAGCGATCGCGCGGTTCCAGACTGTAGCGCCTAGAACCGCTCGGCCACTCCGGCCGGCTTCAGTACTCCAGTGTCCGTGGATTTTTAACACAGCGATCCATTCGATCGTCACTTGCCGACTCTTTTTTAAATCAACAAATTATTAATTTGTAATTACAGCAAACCAAAAACATACTCTTTTGTCATTTGTTATTCGACTACATACTGAAAATTAAAAAATTTCCTAAAGTCTTGTAAATGCCAGGACCGATTTCTTGGTGGTAGCCGTATCGATAGCAGACAAAAATCGTGGAGAGTCTGGATTTCCGAGATGGATGAACTGTTTGTGTAAAGCCTTGGCCACTACTTTTTTTTTGCGATGTGACCGGTTTTATTCGGGCAGCCACGTCTTCTTCGCTACATATCGTAGTACAACTTACACCTCACGTCTTCAGTTATCTGCTGGACGTATTGCAATCTTGACGTTTTAACCCTCTACAGTTCTCTCCCTCTCTCTCTAACATCATGGAAGTTACTCGCTGGTGCCTCAACACATTCCTTCTCGTCCTTCTTGCCAATGTTTTCGACATGTTCCTCTTCTCACCGATTCTGCGCAGAACGTTCTCACTTCTTGTCTTCTCACCTTACCTAATTTTCAACATCCTTTTATAGCGCAAAATTTGAAAGGCTTCATTTGCCTTCTTTTTCCGTTTCCCCACAGCCCATGCTTTACGTCTACACAATGCAGTGCTCCATACGTACATCTCGCAAATTTCTTGCTCTTCCACTTTTAATGTTGACGACTTTCCTTTTAATTTCACCGATGGTTCTTTCGCCTTTCCTGGATTCTGAATCAGTCCTCTCGACGACCATATCTTTTTCGATTTCTTCACAGTTTTCCAGCAATCATTTCGCTTTATCTCTCCCGCACTTCCTTTTTATTTCATTCATAAGTGACTTATATTGCTATATCCTTTCATTTCCTGAACATTGGCGCTTCCTTCTCCCGTCGATCATTCGACTTTTTCTTTTGTGATCCAAAGGTTCTTTACAGTTACCTTCCTGTTTCTGTCCAGCTTCTATGATTGTTTTTTTACAGATACCCACTTCTCTTCAGCAGAACCATACACTGAGGTATTCATTATCGGTCTCTACAACATTATACACTGAAGAGGCAAACAAACTGGTACACCTGCCTAATATCGTGTAGGCCCCCGCGAGCACGTAGAAATGCCGCAACACGACGTGGCTTGTAGTCGACTCATGTCTGATGTAGTGCTGGAGGGAATTCACACCATAAATCCTTCAGGGCTATCCATAAATCCGTAACAGTACGAGGGGCTGGAGAACTCTTCTGAACAGCACGTTGCAAGGCATGCTCATAAAGTTTGGTGGCCAGCGGAAATCTTTAAGCTCAAAAGAGTGACTCTGTAGCAATTCTAGACGTATGGGGTGCCACATTATCCTACTGAAATTGCCCAAGTCCCTCGGAATGCGCAGTGGACATGAATGGATGCCGGTGATCAGACAAGATGTTTCCGTACGAGTCACCAGTCAGAGTCGTTATACAGACGTATCAGGGGTCTCATATCACTCCAACTGCATACGCCCCACACCATTAAGAATCTCCACCAGCTTGCACAGTCCCCTGCTTACATCCAGGGGTCATGGACTCACGAGGTTGTCTCCATACGCGTACTCGTCCATCCGCTCGATACAATTTGAAACGAGACTCGTCCGACCAGGCAACATGTTTCCAGTCATCAACAGTCCAGGGTCGGCGTTGACGGGCCCAGGAGATGAGTAAAGCTTTGTGTCGTGCAGTCATCAAGGGTACACGAGTGGGCCTTCCAGCTGCGAAAGCCCATATCGGTGATATTTCGTTGAATGGTTCGCACGCTGACGCTTGTTGATGGCCCAGCGCTTTGCGGCACGGTTGCACTTTTCTCACGTTGAACGATTCTTCTCAGTCGTCGTTGGTCCCATTCTTGCACGATATTTTTCCGGCCGCAGCGATATCGGAGATTTGATGTTTCGCCGGATTGCGGATATTCACGGTACACTCGCGAAATGGTCGTACAGGAAAGTCCCCACTTCATCACTGCCTCGGAGATGCTATGTCCCATCGGTCGTGCTGCGACTATAACACCACATTCAAATTCACTTAAATCTTGGTAACCTGCCATTGTAGCATCAGTAACCGATCTAACAATGGCGCCAGACACTTGTGGTCTAGTATAGACGTTGCCGACCGCAGCGTCGTATTCTGCCCGCTTACACACCTCTGTATTTGAATACTCATGGTTACACTAGTGTCTTCGGCGCTTCAGTGTGCAACTTCCAACTCACATCCACATCACCACGACTCAACTATTCCCACAGTGGTTCTTCTACACTATTCTCTTAAACTTGAGCCTATTCTTCATCGTTATTAAATTACGATCTGAATCTATTTCTGGGCTAATGTACCCTTTACAGTCCACTATCTGTATTCGGAACGTGTGTCTGTCCATGACGTAATCCAGTTGGACTCTTCACGTATCTCCAAGCCGTTTCCAAGTGCTTGGAGACTTACATATGTCGTACCATGCTAAGAACCCTAGACAACAACGGCATGCATGTTCCGGGTATCCTGTAGAGACAGTTCTGTTGCGATACGAATAACAGGTGCGGCACAGTGTGGGAGTGAAATGCCGCGGCAACTGGAAATTGTACTCCGAAATCGAAGTAGGTGGGACAGCACGATCTTTGTGGAAAAAACGTCTAAATTGCGCGCAGATTCACCGCGAAATTTCCGCCGATGTATGGTCCAAACGCAATGTCCAGTCCAGCATCAGTGGAATGCTGCCCAAAATTTAACTTCACAGATGTATGCGGCGTCGATCGGGAAGTCCTGATCTTGCACGTTACAGTTTCTGTCTTTCCGGCAAGCTCAAAGAACAGACGGAGGGAAAGAGATTTACCAACAATGACGACGTTAGCACAGCAGTTCCAGATAGTCTCTGTGGCACAGGAATGGATTTCTCTTGTGGAGGAATTTGAAACACAACGACACAGTGCCTAATAATTTTTCGCATAAGTAATTCTGTATCCGTAATGTAACTGTGATGCAATTTCTGTCGTATGTACCTTTTATTAGGTTATGTATGTTGTTGTTGTTGTTGTTGTTGTTGTTGTGGTCTTCAGTCCTGAGACTGGTTTGATGCAGTTCTCCATGCTACTCTATCCTGTGCAAGCTTCTTCATCTCCCAGTACCTACTGCAACCTACATCCTTCTGAATCTGCTTAGTGTATTCACCTCTTGGTCTCCCTCTACGATTTTTACCCTCCACGCTGCCCTCCAATGCTAGATTTGTGATCCCTTGATAACTCAAAACATGTCCTACCAACCGATCCCTTCTTCTAGTCAAGTTGTGCCACAAACTTCTCTTCTCCCCAATCCTATTCAACACCTCCTCATTAGTTACGTGATCTACCCACCTTATCTTCAGCATTCTTCTGTAGCACCACATTTCGAAAGCTTCTATTCCCTTCTTGTCCAAACTGGTTATCGTCCATGTTTCACTTCCATACATGGCTACACTCCATACAAATACTTTCAGAAACGACTTCCTGACACTTAAATCTATACCCGACGCTAACAAATTTCTCTTCTTCAGAAACGATTTCCTTGCCATTGCCAGTCTACATTTTATATCCTCTCTACTTCGACCATCATCAGTAATTTTACTCCCTAAATAGCAAAACTCCTTTACTACTTTAAGTGTCTCATTTCCTAATCTAATCCCCTCAGCATCACCCGATTTATTTTGACTACATTCCATTATCCTCGTTTTGCTTTTGTTGATGTTCATCTTATATCCTCCTTTCAAGACACTGACCATACCGTTCAACTGCTCTTCCAAGCCCTTTGCTGTCTCTGACAGAATTACAATGTCATCGGCGAACCTCAAAGTTTTTACTTCTTCTCCATGAATTTTAATACCTACTCCAAATTTTTCTTTTGTTTCCTTTACTGCTTGCTCAATATACAGATTGAATAACATCGGGGAGAGGCTAAAATCCTGTCTCACTCCTTTCCCAACCACTGCTTCCCTTTCATGCCCCTCGACTCTTATAACTGCCATCTGGTTTCTGTACAAATTGTAAATAGCCTTTCGCTCCTTGTATTTTACCCCTGCCACCTTCAGAATCTGAAAGAGAGTATTCCAGTTAACGTTGTCAAAAGCTTTCTCTAAGTCTACAAATGCTAGAAACGTACGTTTGCCTTTTCTTAATCTTTCTTCTAAGATAAGTCGTAAGGTTAGTATTGCCTCACGTGTTCCAACATTTCTACGGAATCCAAACTGATCTTCCCCGACGTCCGCTTCTACTAGTTTTTCCATTCGTCTGTAAAGAATTCGCGTTAATATTTTGCAGCTGTGACTTATTAAACTGATAGTTCGGTAATTTTCACATCTGTCAACACCTGCTTTCTTTGGGATTGGAATTATTATATTCTTCTTGAAGTCTGTGGGTATTTCGCCTGTCTTATACATCTTGCTCACCAGATGGTAGAGTTTTGTCATGACTGGCTCTCCCAAGGCCATCAGTAGTTCTAATGGAATGTTGTCTACTCCCGGGGCCTTGTTTCGACTCAGGTCTTTCAGTGCTCTGTCAAACTCTTCACGCAGTATCTTATCTCCCATTTCATCTTCATCTAAATCCTCTTCCATTTCCATAATATTGTCCTCAAGTACATCGCCCTTGTATAGACCCTCTATATACTCCTTCCACCTTTCTGCTTTCCCTTCTTTGCTTAGAACTGGGTTGCCATCTGAGCTCTTGATATTCATACAAGTGGTTCTCTTCTCTCCAAAGGTCTCTTTAATTTTCCTGTAGGCAGTATCTATCTTACCCCTAGTGAGACAAGCCTCTACATCCTTACATTTGTCCTCTAGCCATCCCTGCTTAGCCATTTTGCACTTCCTGTCGATCTCATTTTTGAGACGTTTGTATTCCTTTTTGCCTGCTTCATTTACTGCATTTTTATATTTTCTCCTTTCATCAATTAAATTCAGTATTTCTTCTGTTACCCAAGGATTTCTATTAGCCCTCGTCTTTTTACCTACTTGATCCTCTGCTGCCTTCACTACTTCATCCCTCAGAGTTACCCATTCTTCTTCTACTGTATTTCTTTCCCCCATTCCTGTCAATTGTTCCCTTATGCTCTTGCTGAAACTCTCTACAACCTCTGGTTCTTTCAGTTTATCCAGGTCCCATCTCCTTAAATTCCCACCTTTTTGCAGTTTCTTCAGTTTCAATCTGCAGTTCATAACCAATAGATTGTGGTCAGAATCCACATCTGCCCCTGGAAATGTCTTACAATTTAAAACCTGGTTCCTAAATCTCTATGTTACCATTATATAATCTATCTGATACCTTTTAGGATCTCGAGGATTCTTCCAGGTATACAACCTTCTTTTATGATTCTTAAACCAAGTGTTAGCTTTGATTAAGTTATGCTCTGTGCAAAATTCTACAAGGCGGCTTCCTCTTTCATTTCTTCCCCCCAATCCATATTCACCTACTATGTTTCCTTCTCTCCCTTTTCCTACTGACGAATTCCAGTCATCCATGACTATTAAATTTTCGTCTCCCTTCACTACCTGAATAATTTCTTTTATCTCGTCATACATTTCATCAATTTCTTCATCATCTGCAGAGCTAGTTGGCATATAAACTTGTACTACTGTAGTAGGCATGGGCTTTGTGTCTATCTTGGCCACAATAATGCGTTCACTATGCTGTTTGTAGTAGCTAACCCGCACTCCTATTTTTTTATTCATTATTAAACCTACTCCTGCATTACCCTTATTTGATTTTGAATTTATAACCCTGTAATCACCTGACCAAAAGTCTTGTTCCTCCTACCACCGAACTTCACTAATTCCCACTATATCTAACTTTAACCTATCCATTTCCTTTTTTAAATTTGCTAACCTACCTGCCCGATTAAGGGATCTGACATTCCACGCTCCGATCCGTTGAATGCCAATTTTCTTTCTCCTGATAACGACGTCCTCTTGAGTAGTCCCCGCCCGGAGATCCGAATGGGGGACTATTTTACCTCCGGAATATTTTACCCAAGAGGACGCCATCATCATTTAATCATGCAGTAAAGCTGCATGCCCTCGGGAAAAATTACGGCTGTAGTTTCCCCTTGCTTTCAGCCGTTCGCAGTACCAGCACAGCAAGGCCGTTTTGGTTAATGTTACAAGGCCAGGTCAGTCAATCATCCAGACTGTTGCCCCTGCAACTACTGAAAAGGCTGCTGCCCCTCTTCAGGAACCACACGTTTGTCTGGCCTCTCAACAGGTACCCCTCCGTTGTGGTTGCAGCTACGGTACGGCTATCTGTATCGCTGAGGCACGCAAGCCTCCCCACCAACGGCAAGGTCCATGGTTCATGGGGGTTATGTATGTTGTTACATAATTAAATGCCAAAGGATTAATTCAAACTAACTAAAAAAAAAGAATAATATAATTATACTGCAGTATAAACGCTGGTCTATTCAGGGAGGTTTGCTGTTGTTTAGAGCCAAAGAACATGTTTCAAGTAAGGAGTATTATCGGTGGACGCCTAAGCGCAAATTCGGCAAAATTAATCGTCGGAGAGAGTTGCTAGCGACAAGTGGTCAAGTGCAGACGCGGAGACCAGGACTGTAATGAATAAACTGCAACATCTGGACAGGCGCATTATGTGGCTGTAAATGGGCACAGCACATTGTCATTAAGAGGAATCAACATTCAAGAAGAGCATTGTGGGTCCAAACTAATTATATGCAGTGAAGGTAAAGAAGAGCCTGCCATACATGGTAGACGAACGATGCGTTACAAAACACCAGCAGCGACTGATCAAAGATCCGACCAGTTTAGGGTCCCGTAACTAGCTGGGACCTCTTCTAGAGACTCTGATATGGAAGTGTAGAAATGAAGTAAAAAATTTGTTTTTACTTTTCATTTAGAACACAATTACATTAAACTTGTTGCGACAGAATTAACTAGTACACTATATCTTTCGCAAGGTTTCTTCGCTGCAGAGCGAAATTCTCATTCGGGAACCTTTCTTCCAGGAGTGCTAGTTCTGCAAGGTACGCAGGAGAGCTTCTGTAAAGTTTGGAAGGTAGGAGACGAGGTACTGGCGGAAGGAAAGCTGTGGGGACGGGGCGTGATCCGTGTTAGGGTAGCTTAAAAAAAAAAAATTCCATGCAAGTTGTCTGCCAGATGACTGAGGTTAAGCGCTGCCGGGCTGGGCTAGCACTTGGATGGGTGACCATTCGGTTTTGCTGTTGGCAAGTAGGGCGCACTCAGCCATTGTGAGGCAAATTGAGGAGTTACTTGATTGAGAAGTAGCGTCACCGGTCTCATAAACTGACATGCGGCCGGGAGAGCAGTGTGCTGACCACATGCCCCTCCATATCCGCATCCAGTGAAGCCTATGGTCTGAGGATGACACGGCGGCCGGTCGGTGCCGTTGTGCCTCCATGGGCTGTTCGGAAGGAGTTCAGTTTTATGCAAGTTAGCGTGTAGTTAAATTGACATCTGCCTTACCTCCGTGAGTCACTGCGATGAAACAGCTACAAATCTCAAATAACGCTTCCTGATCCGTACGTCCTTTCTTGACAAAAGACAACCCTTTTGTGTAATAATCCGAAAAGTGTCACTGTCTCTTTCCATCCTTAGGGATTTTAGTAAGCTATGATAAGCTTATTAGATGGTAAAATGTTTACAATAACACTTTAGTCATCGAAGTACGCGTCACTATACATTTCACGCCCTGTATACCCGCAGTAAACACTTCAAGCATTACAAGTTTCACCCGTAGTTCGTATTACGTTTAGAAAGAAAAGTCTTATCAGGTCGCTATTCAAACGGGAACTGCCCGATGCTTCCGCACGGCACTACTTTAAATGGTTCCATCTCCGTACTAATAGAGAAGTCTGGTATTTTCTCGAATGATGGCGCCAGATCTAGAAGGTCCTTCCATCGTCGATACAGGATAAGCAAAGTGCAAAGCCATCTGTAAGACGACCTTGACAACACAAACTTGTTGACACAAATGAAACTGAGGCCTCGTTTACATGTCGGGCTAACAGATAGCATTATTTCAGTACCTGACCCAAGCACGTAACAGTAGTTCGCAAAATTGAGATAAAATACATCTTGCCGGGATGTCGGGAGAAGAAGATCCATAACAGTGACGGTCTCAATATGTCGGGACGGATTGGCAGCCCTAGACCAGTGTCATCTTCAGATTGTACAACGCTAGCCAACGTCAACTGAATAACAGTGGGCTTAGTGCAGCGACTGTTGTAGAGTAAATCAGCTTTAACTCAATCATTTACCTAACAGGATCCTAGCCTATCACCATTACTGACTCCAAGGATGCCACCAGTGAAAGAACAGTAAGATATTGAAAGTGATGAACTTATTTAACTAAGATAAAACTAAGATAAAAAGAGCAATTTACAAAACTGAGCTATATCTAAAACTGTAATTTAACAGCAGTGAACCTTATTGCTTGGCAGAACATCTAGTTAAAGAATAATGACTAATAGTAAAAGAGTAAAAGCATAATTTAAATGAATGTTATAAAAATATTACCTCAGAATAACGTATATTTAATGTTTTTTGCGTGCATTGCAAACTCTGATCACATTTGCAAATTAAGTAAAAGTATAGTGTAAAATTATTTATTCTTCTCATAAATGAAACATTACGAACTTTCCAAAAATAACTAACTATAGCAGAAACAAGTATTTGTGTACATCTGCATTTCTAAAATCAGTAACAGCGTTACAGTGAGGAACGAAAAGATATTCCCTGCGCCAATTGTTATGCAAAAAATTAACTTTTACGTGTATGTGTTGAGTACAAATTATCCTGCCGGTTTCCTGATTGACTCTAATTCGCGTTATTAACCGTGTTTTTACATCTGAGCTCCAGTCAGTGCCTTTGGTTTCGTCTTCGCCTGATTACAGTTCAATGATTAATTGGTAATTACAGTCTATAAACAATAATCACATAGTAATTTTTACTCACACAGTGAGCTGTCGCCCGTTCTTAAGCAGTTTACTATTTAATCATAACATATTCAGTTTATTTATTCCAAATTTCACTATATATGTCTTATTTTTATCTTTCTTGTTAATATTTCTTCCGATCGTTATCGTGCGAAAGTAGTCACGCGATATCAACTCGGTTATAGCTTTATCTGCAGTTATCTGGGTCTTCATTATTCTTCGGAACAGATGCCTTTCCTAAACAACAGGAAAAATTAGATGCACGTGTCATTTAAAAATCCTAATTAATCGGAAGTGCAGTTCCGTTATAAATTGAACGAGCGGTAGAACATATAAAACGTTGTTTACAGGCACTTTGCGACTACGTTAAAATAATGTCATGTATTTACACTCCTGGAAATTGAAATAAGAACACCGTGAATTCATTGTCCCAGGAAGGGGAAACTTTATTGACACATTCCTGGGGTCAGATACATCACATGATCACACTGACAGAACCACAGGCACATAGACACAGGCAACAGAGCGTGTACAATGTCGGCACTAGTACAGTGTATATCCACCTTTCGCAGCAATGCAGGCTGCTATTCTCCCATGGAGACGATCGTAGAGATGCTGGATGTAGTCCTGTGGAACGGCTTGCCATGCCATTTCCACCTGGCGCTTCAGTTGGACCAGCGTTCGTGCTGGACGTGCAGACCGCGTGAGACGACGCTTCTTCCATTCCCAAACATGCTCAATAGGGGACAGATCTTGAGATCTTGCTGGCCAGGGTAGTTGACTTACACCTTCTAGAGCACGTTGGGTGGCGCGGGATACATGCGGACGTGCATTGTCCTGTTGGAACAGCAAGTTCCCTTGCCGGTCTAGGAATGGTAGAACGATGGTTTCGATGACGGTTTGGATGTAGCGTGCACTATTCAGTGTCCCCTCGACGATCACCAGTGGTGTACGACCAGTGTAGGAGATCGCTCCCCACACCATGATGCCGGGTGTTGGCCCTGTGTGCCTCGGTCGTATGCAGTCCTGATTGTGGCGCTCACCTGCACGGCGCCAAACACGCATACGACCATCATTGGCACCGAGGCAGAAGCGACTCTCATCGTTGAAGACGACACGTCTGCATTCGTCCCTCCATTCACGCCTGTCGCGACACCACTGGAGGCGGGCTGCACGATGTTGGGGCGTGAGCGGAAGACGGCCTAACGGTGTGCGGGACCGTAGCCCAGCTTCATGGAGACGGTTGCGAATGGTCCTCGCCGATACCCCAGGAGCAACAGTGTCCCTAATTTGCTGGGAAGTGGCGGTGCGGTCCCCTACGGCACTGCGTAGGATCCTACGGTCTTGGCGTGCATCCGTGCGTCGCTGCGGTCCGGTCCCAGGTCGACGGGCACGTGCACCTTCCGCCGACCACTGGCGACAACATCGATGTACTGTGGAGACCTCACGCCCCACGTGTTGAGCAATTCGGCGGTACGTCCACCCGGCCTCCCGCATTCCCACTATACGCCCTCGCTCAAAGTCCGTCAACTGCACATACGGTTCACGTCCACGCTGTCGCGGCATGCTACCAGTGTTAAAGACTGCGATGGAGCTCCGTATGCCACGGCAAACTGGCTGACACTGACGGCGGCGGTGCACAAATGCTGCGCAGCTAGCGCCATTCGACGGCCAACACCGCGGTTCCTGGTGTGTCCGCTGTGCCGTGCGTGTGATCATTGCTTGTACAGCCCTCTCGCAGTGTCCGGAGCAAGTATGGTGGGTCTGACACCGGTGTCAATGTGTTCTTTTTTCCATTTCCAGGAGTGTATGTAACTTCTAAGTGTAGCACAGAATTCAAGAACAGTTTCTCGACTTATCATAGTAATGTGTAGCTACGTTATAAAGTCCCCTCGTATATACAGGGTGTTTCAAAAATGACCGGTATATTTGAAACGGCAATAAAAACTAAACGAGCAGCGATAGAAATACACCGTTTGTTGCAATATGCTTGGGACAACAGTACATTTTCAGGCGGACAAACTTTCGAAATTACAGTAGTTACAATTTTCAACAACAGATGGCGCTGCAAGTGATGTGAAAGATATAGAAGACAACGCAGTCTGTGGGTGCGCCATTCTGTACGTCGTCTCTCTGCTGTAAGCGTGTGCTGTTCACAACGTGCACGTGTGCTGTAGACAACATGGTTTATTCCTTAGAACAGAGGATTTTTCTGGTGTTGGAATTCCACCGCCTAGACCACAGTGTTGTTGCAACAAGACGAAGTTTTCAACGGAGGTTTAATGTAACCAAAGGACCGAAAAGCGATACAATAAAGGATCTGTTTGAAAAATTTCAACGGACTGGGAACGTGACGGATGAACGTGCTGGAAAGGTAGGGCGACCGCGTACGGCAACCACAGAGGGCAACGCGCAGCTAGTGCAGCAGGTGATCCAACAGCGGCCTCGGGTTTCCGTTCGCCGTGTTGCAGCTGCGGTCCAAATGACGCCAACGTCCACGTATCGTCTCATGCGCCAGAGTTTACACCTCTATCCATACAAAATTCAAACGCGGCAACCCCTCAGCGCCGCTACCATTGCTGCACGAGAGACATTCGCTAACGATATAGTGCACAGGATTGATGACGGCGATATGCATGTGGGCAGCATTTGGTTTACTGACGAAGCGTATTTTTACCTGGACGGCTTCGTCAATAAACAGAACTGGCGCATATGGGGAACCGAAAAGCCCCATGTTGCAGTCCCATCGTCCCTGCATCCTCATAAAGTACTGGTCTGGGCCGCCATGTCTTCCAAAGGAATCATTGGCCCATTTTTCAGATCCGAAACGATTACTGCATCACGCTATCTGGACATTCTTCGTGAATTTGTGGCGGTACAAACTGCCTTAGACGACACTGCGAACACCTCGTGGTTTATGCAAGATGGTGCCCGGCCACATCGCACGGCCGACATCTTTAATTTCCTGAATGAATATTTCGATGATCGTGTGATTGCTTTGGGCTATCCGAAACATACAGGAGGCGGCATGGATTGGCCTCCCTATTCGCCAGACATGAACCCCTGTGACTTCTTTCTGTGGGGACACTTGAAAGACCAGGTGTACCGCCAGAATCCAGAAACAATTGAACAGCTGAAGCAGTACATCTCATCTGCATGTGAAGCCATTCCGCCAGACACGTTGGCAAAGGTTTCGGGTAATTTCATTCAGAGACTACGCCATATTATTGCTACGCATGGTGGATATGTGGAAAATATCGTACTATAGAGTTTCCCAGACCGCAGCGCCATCTTTTGTTGAAAATTGTAACTACTGTGATTTCGAAAGTTTGTCTGCCTGAAAATGTACTGTTGTCCCAAGCATATTGCAACAAACGGTGTATTTCTATCGCTGCTGGTTTAGTTTTTATTGCCGTTTCAAATATACCGGTCATTTTTGAAACACCCTGTAAGTGCACAGTTGGAAAACTTGACCTACTTGAGCACTTTTCGGCATTACAGAGTGACAATTACTGAACTATATGAAAAAAATACGTAAATTAGTTACAAACTACGGCGTACACACACTTTATTCAAAGTGTAATCGTAACTACAGAAAATCTGCATGGCGCGCTGAAGTGTCGGAACAATGACGCTGTCGATGAACTCCTGAACGGCTGTTTACAGCTCAGCAATTCATATTGCTGTACTCATTGTCTTTAATGTAGCCCCACAGAGAAGAGTCGGATGTGTTCAGGAGAATATGGCGGCCAATCGAGGCCCATGCCAGTGGCCTCTGGGTATCCCAGAGCCAGAATGCGGTCCCCCCAGTGTTCCTCCAGGACATCCAACACTCTCCTGCTTCGGTGGGGTCAGCTCCGTCTAGCATGAACCATATCTTGACGAAATCAAGGTGACTCTGCATATAGGGATGAAAACATCTCCCAAAACCTTCATGTACTGTTCGGTAGTCACCGTGCAGTCACGGAATATGGATCCGATTATTTCGTGACTCGATGTTCCACACCACACTGTCACTCGGTGAGGGTGAAGAGACTTCTCGGTCGCGAAATGTGGATACTCAGTCCCCCAAAGGGGCCAATTATGCTTGTTGACGAACCCATCCAAATGCAAATGGACATCAACAACAAGGCGCGTACGCACGAGCATACTAATTCCCCGCGGCCAGCAATGCAGTTTGATCGTCCTAGCATTTCAGAAGTTATGACGATTTTACTTGTTGTTGTTGTTGTTGTTGTTGTGGTCTTCAGTCCTGAGACTGGTTTGATGCAGCTCTCCATGCTACTCTATCCTGTGCAAGCTTCTTCATCTCCCAGTACTTACTGAAACCCACATCCTTCTGAATCTGCTCAGTGTATTCATCTCTTGGTCTCCCTCTACGATTTTTACCCTCCACGCTGCCCTCCAATGCTAAATTTGTGATTCCTTGATGCCTCAGAACATGTCCTACCAACCGATCCCTTCTTCTGGTCAAGTTGTGCCACAAACTTCTCCCCAATCCTATTCAGTACTTCCTCATTAGTTATGTGATCTACCCACCTAATCTTCAGCATTCTTCTGTAGCACCACATTTCGAAAACTTCTATTCTCTTCTTGTCCAAACTATTTATCCTCCACGTTTCACTTGCATAAATGGCAACACTCCATACAGATACTTTCAGAAACGACTTCCTGACACTTAAATCTATACTCGATGTTAACAAATTTCTCTTCTTCAGAAACGATTTCCTTGCCATTGCATGTCTACATTTTATATCCTCTCTACTTCGACCATCATCAGTTATTTTACTCCCCAAATAGCAAAACTCCTTTACTACTTTAAGTGTCTCATTTCCTAATTTAATTCCCTCAGCATCACCCGATTTAATTTGACTACATTCCATTATCCTCGTTTTGCTTTTGTTGATGTTCATCTTATATCCTCCTTTCAAGACACTGTCCATTCCGTTCAACTGCTCTTCCAAGTCCTTTTACTTCTTATAGTTCAATAATCGTCACTCTGTAGATGAGACCCTCTTAACTGCGCCTTAGGGATTGCTTAAATGAAGTACGCATTATATGCATGGATGCAGAAGATCTTTTATATATATATATATATATATATATATTAAGACATTGTACAGTGCATTGTGGAGGAGGCGATGCTTCATAGTAACAGTTTTCATTTTCTGTCTTATTCTTTTCGCGTAATGAACTTGTAATTTAGCTAATTCCTCCACAAATAGTGACGCACTAATACTTTGTTCAGTTTATGGCAACCCTGTCAAATATATCATTGCCAGGAAACACACTTCTCTTCATAGCAGAAGTTGTCGCACTTTATTCGAGCTCTTTGGAAACAAGGTTACTCTTTCGGTTGGAAATATGTTACTAGAATTAAACTATAGAACTTTCATTAGAAAAGGTAAATCTCCACTGCTCTAAAGCCGAGATGATTCCATCAGAAAGTCACAGTCGAATTATTCCCGCACGCTTCTCTGCCTGAAGCTGTGCCTCGCATCTGGTCACCTGCTCAGTCGATACGTTAAAATCTAACCTTCATTCCCTCGTGTCTTTATTCACACATTCCTTCTGCCCCTCTGTTCGTTGGTGCGAGATTTTTAAACACTCTGTAGTTTGTTTTCATTACCTATTCGCTTCTCATGTGCTACAAGTTGTTTTCAAATAGGGCGGTGAAACTTTGTACTTTCGTTTCAAATTACGCGTTCAAAGCGATAGCACGATTCTCAACATTTCGTAGAGCAATCTGCACCGCCTGCATTGTAGCTAAACATGTTATACATAAATCTCCATTCTAATGTCTTAACTTTTCATTCACCTCGTTGTGCACATGCGAAAAATGTATTTTGCGTTCAGCTGGGACGCTGTCAGCAACGCACTTCCTCTTCAAGCTCCTATGTAGTACGTAGTACAAGCCTGCAACGACTTTTTATTTGTTGGATTCCCCCCCCCCCCTCCCGGTCGCCCACGTACACACAACTTGCCGATGTACGTACTACGTACTTCGTCTAGCACGTTTCAGTAGAATAAATCATTATCTAATAACATTAACTGAAATTTCCGTCAGCGCTTCGCGGAACATGATAATAGTATTAAGAAGAGAAACACTTCGTAATGTTCAGCAAAATTATATTTATTTCATCACGAACCGGCTTTCAGTTTCTGAGGCCCTCTTCAGGTGGCAACTGAGTGTCGCAAAACACTGATAAACATGATGTGCGACGTGCACAGATATTATTTGTACGGAAGGTACAAAAATGACGAAGTCGTTACACAGGAAAACATTATCATACACTCCTGGAAATGGAAAAAAGAACACATTGACACCGGTGTGTCGGGACCCACCATACTTGCTCCGGACACTGCGAGAGGGCTGTACAAGCAATGATCACACGCACGGCACAGCGGACACACCAGGAACCGCGTTGTTGGCCGTCGAATGGCGCTAGCTGCGCAGCATTTGTGCACCGCCGCCGTCAGTGTCAGCCAGTTTGCCGTGGCATACGG
Source organism: Schistocerca nitens (assembly GCF_023898315.1). NCBI lineage: Eukaryota > Metazoa > Arthropoda > Insecta > Orthoptera > Acrididae > Schistocerca > Schistocerca nitens. Next base: position 981,945,361 of record NC_064617.1, on the reverse strand, counting down.
AGCTCCATCGCAGTCTTTAACACTGGTAGCATGCCGCGACAGCGTGGACGTGAACCGTATGTGCAGTTGACGGACTTTGAGCGAGGGCGTATAGTGGGCATGCGGGAGGCCGGGTGGACGTACCGCCGAATTGCTCAACACGTGGGGCGTGAGGTCTCCACAGTACATCGATGTTGTCGCCAGTGGTCGGCGGAAGGTGCACGTGCCCGTCGACCTGGGACCGGACCGCAGCGACGCACGGATGCACGCCAAGACCGTAGGATCCTACGCAGTGCCGTAGGGGACCGCACCGCCACTTCCCAGCAAATTAGGGACACTGTTGCTCCTGGGGTATCGGCGAGGACCATTCGCAACCGTCTCCATGAAGCTGGGCTACGGTCCCGCACACCGTTAGGCCGTCTTCCGCTCGCGCCCCAAGATCGTGCAGCCCGCCTCCAGTGGTGTCGCGACAGGCGTGAATGGAGGGACGAATGGAGACGTGTCGTCTTCAGCGATGAGAGTCGCTTCTGCCTTGGTGCCAATGATGGTCGTATGCGTGTTTGGCGCCGTGCAGGTGAGCGCCACAATCAGGACTGCATACGACCGAGACACACAGGGCCAACACCCGGCATCATGGTGTGGGGAGCGATCTCCTACACTGGCCGTACACCACTGGTGATCGTCGAGGGGACACTGAATAGTGCACGGTACATCCAAACCGTCATCGAACCCATCGTTCTACCATTCCTAGACCGGCAAGGGAACTTGCTGTTCCAACAGGACAATGCACGTCCGCATGTATCCCGTGCCACCCAACGTGCTCTAGAAGGTGTAAGTCAACTACCCTGGCCAGCAAGATCTCCGGATCTGTCCCCCATTGAGCATGTTTGGGACTGGATGAAGCGTCGTCTCACGCGGTCTGCACGTCCAGCACGAACGCTGGTCCAATTGAGGCGCCAGGTGGAAATGGCATGGCAAGTCGTTCCACAGGACTACATCCAGCATCTCTACGATCGTCTCCATGGGAGAATAGCAGCCTGCATTGCTGCGAAAGGTGGATATACACTGTACTAGTGCCGACATTGTGCATGCTCTGTTGCCTGTGTCTATGTGCCTGTGGTTCTGTCAGTGTGATCATGTGATGTATCTGACCCCAGGAATGTGTCAATAAAGTTTCCCCTTCCTGGGACAATGAATTCACGGTGTTCTTATTTCAATTTCCAGGAGTGTAGTTAGAGTAACTAAAATAGGGGGAAACAGAGTATGTGGAGATACGTTTAATAAACTTTGAGAAATAAGATGAGTTTACAGTTTGGATCTAGTATTTGTAACGTAAACTTAATTTAACTAAGGGGAAAATGGAAACTGAGTCTGGTCGTTTAATACTAGGCTCGTTTTCTGTGTCACGTGTTAAAACGAAATACAGTACTGTAGGTTAGAGTTTAACGTCCTTTTGACGACAACAATGTTAGAGATCGATCTCATACTCTGGTTGCGGAAGGAAGGGGAAGGAACTGGGCTGTGCCTTTTTCAAAGGGACCTTCCCGACAACTGCTTTAAGCTGTTTAGAGAAGTCACGGAAAACCTAGGTCTGGATGGCAGGACAGGGGTCTGAATCGTAGTCCTCATGAATGCGAGACCAGTTGCTAAGCGCTGCTCCACTTCGCTCGGTAATACGAATGTGAGACGATGCAGGCTGGTATTGCGCTACGGTACTGTTGTGGCCCGCACGTCTAGGAGTTACATAAATTCGGACCTGCGGTGCTAAAATTACCCCTCCATTAGCAAATATTAAAGACTTCAGAACACATGGATCTGAAAAGCCGCTTTTAATTTGCAGGCTCGATTAAACCAGTATGCTAACGTTCAGTGTATTAAATTAACAACGACTCAGTTCCACACTGTCGCTTGCTCCAAAAAGTGCGCGCTTACGGTCTATCCGATGACACATGCTGTTGGATAGATGGTTTGAAACAGACAGAGAGCAGTATGTCGTCCTGAATGAAGGCGTAACACCAGGTGTGCCCCAGGGCAGCGTAATAGGTCCGCTGCTTTTCACGATTTACGTAAACGATCTGCTTGATGGTAGTGGCATTGGACTGTTGGCCGATGATGCTGTAGTCTGCAGGAAAGTAGTATCACACGACGTTTGTGAACAAATCAGTGACGATTTGCAGAAAATAAATGCGTGGTGTAATGACTGACACTTATCTCTCAATATTAGTAAATGTAACCTACTTCTGATAACAAAGCGAAAATCCCCATTAATGTACGAGCACAAAATAAATGCCCAGTCTTCGGAAGCAGTAACATCCGTCAAGTATCTGGGTGTGACTATTCGAAATGATCTCAAATGGAACGTTGAGGCCGGCCGTTGTGGCCGAGCGGTTCTAGGCGCTTCAGTCCGGAACCGCGCGACCGCTACGGCCGCAGGTTCAAATCCTGCCTGGGGCATGGATGTGTGTGATGTTCTTAGGTTAGTTAGGTTTAAGTAGTTCTAAGTTCTAGGGGACTGATGACCTTCGATATTAAGTCCCATATTGCTCAGAGCCATTTTAACGATATTTTGGAACGTTCAGATTACACAAATAACAGGTAAGGCGAACACTAGATTGCGATTTATTGGTGTAATCCTGCAACGATGCGGTCTTTCAACAAAGGAAGTTGCTTACTATAATTTAGACGGTCCAGTCTTAGAGTATTGTTCGCCTGTATGCGACCCTTACCAGTTGGGTCTGATTCAAGAGATTGAGAAGGTCCAAAGAAGAGCGGCAAGATTCGTGAATGCTACATTCAGGCATCGCGAGAACGTTACAAATCTCATAGAAAGTTGGAAGTGGGACACACTTGCAGATAGACCACGCGCTAAACGGAAGGTGCTGCTCACTAAATTCCGAAATCCGATCTTCGCCGCGGATGAAGAGCATATATTTTTATCACCAACTTTCAAATAGCGCAATGATCACCATTCAAAGGGAAATACGAGCTCGTACTAAGGCGTTCATACACTCCTCGCGAGTGGAACACAGGGGCGAAATATGACTTTGGCGCCAATAGTGCCCTCCGCCACACACTGCTTGATGGCTGGTGGAGTATATATGTAGGTAGATGATGAGAGAAAAAGTATGCTTCGAACTAGAGGCTGCATAGCAGAAAGTTTCCCATAGGAATAAACACAACTAAAAACATACAAAAGAATGTAAGCGTGTGCACAGTCGAGATATTTCTTTTTTTTAATCCGAAAGATTAAAGACTATGATGGATATAGAAACCACCCTAGTCGTTTCTCATATTGTGTTAATAGTATTATAAAATTCCAAATTCCTCCAAAATTCCTCCACACCACATAAAACCAAAAGACAGGACCGTCTTTGAACTAGTTTTTAATAACACTTGAGTACATACCAACATTCAGAGACCTGTAGACATCAACCTCGTGTACCATAACCTAATTTACTTTCCTATTGCGGCCATTAAACCTATGTCTTTCCCTCGTTTTCCTTGATTCGTCGTGATTCATTAACCTAGTGATGTAATGAGTTTTCCAAAGTATGTGAACGTTCTCAACACGTTGCAAGTGGCAACTGTGGTTAGAACAGTATTCTGTATAATTGTGAGAGCATTAAGTCGAAGGTAAGTGATATCGAACGTGAGCAAACTGTTGGAGCTCGTGTGAGTGTCGCTTCCGTAACCGAGTAAGCCAAAATGTTCGGTATTTAAGGAGGCACCGCATCGCAGATTTATACGGCATGCAGAGAAAGCGGGAAAGACAGCATTCGCTGAAAAAATGGCTCTGAGCACTACGGGACTTAACATCTGAGGTCATCAGTCCCCCAGAACTTAGAACTACTTAAACCTAACTAACCTAAGGACATCACACACATCCATGCCCGAGGCAGGATTCGAACCTGCGACCGTAGCAGTCGCGCGGTTCCGGACTGAGCGCCTAGAACCGCTAGACCACCGCGGCCGGCAGCTTTCGCTGAGTCACAGCTTGAACCAAAATGTGTGTTGAGCGATCGTAGAGGACAATTGAAGAAGATTGGGACGAAAAATAAGAGGACGACAGATGCAAAAGTCACTGCAAAACTGAACTGTACTAATGAAACTTATCAGCATTAAAACAACAAAGACAACTTACAGGGTGTTTCAAAAATGACCGGTATATTTGAAACGGCAATAAAAACTAAACGAGCAGCGATAGAAATACACCGTTTGTTGCAATATGCTTGGGACAACAGTACATTTTCAGGCGGACAAACTTTCGAAATTACAGTAGTTACAATTTTCAACAACAGATGGCGCTGCAACTGATGTGAAAGATATAGACGACAACGCAGTCTGTGGGTGCGCCATTCTGTACGTCGTCTTTCTGCTGTAAGCGTGTGCTGTTCACAACGTGCAAGTGTGCTGTAGACAACATGGTTTATTCCTTAGAACAGAGGATTTTTCTGGTGTTGGAATTCCACCGCGTAGAACACAGTGTTGTTGCAACAAGACGAACTTTTCAATGGAGGTTTAATGTAACCAAAGGACCGAAAAGCGATACAATAAAGGATCTGTTTGAAACATTTCAACGGACTGGGAACGTGACGGATGAACGTGCTGGAAAGGTAGGGCGACCGCGTACGGCAACCACAGAGGGCAATGCGCAGCTAGTGCAGCAGGTGATCCACCAGCGGCCTCGGGTTTCCGTTCGCCGTGTTGCAGCTGCGGTCCAAATGACGCCAACGTCCACGTATCGTCTCATGCGCCAGAGTTTACACCTCTATCCATACAAAATTCAAACGCGGCAACCCCTCAGCGCCGCTACCATTGCTGCACGAGAGACATTCGCTAACTATATAGTGCACAGGATTGATGACGGCCATATGCATGTGGGCAGCATTTGGTTTACTGACGAAGCTTATTTTTACCTGGACGGCTTCGTCAATAAACAGAACTGGCGCATATGGGGAACCGAAAAGCCCCATGTTGCAGTCCCATCGTCCCTGCATCCTCAAAAAGTACTGGTCTGGGCCGCCATGTCTTCCAAAGGAATCATTGGCCCATTTTTCAGATCCGAAACGATTACTGCATCACGCTATCTGGACATTCTTCGTGAATTTGTGGCGGTACAAACTGCCTTAGACGACACTGCGAACACCTCGTGGTTTATGCAATATGGTGCCCGGCCACATCGCACGGCCGACGTCTTTAATTTCCTGAATGAATATTTCGATGATCGTGTGATTGCTTTGGGCTATCCGAAACATACAGGAGGCGGCGTGGATTGGCCTCCCTATTCGCCAGACATGAACCCCTGTGACGTCTTTCTGTGGGGACACTCGAAAGACCAGGTGTACCGCCAGAATCCAGAAACAATTGAACAGCTGAAGCAGTACATCTCATCTGCATGTGAAGCCATTCCGCCAGCCACGTTGTCAAAGGTTTCGGGTAATTTCATTCAGAGACTACGCCATATTATTGCTACGCATGGTGGAGATGTGGAAAATATCGTACTATAGAGTTTCCCAGACCGCAGCGCCATCTGTTGTTGACAATTGTAACTACTGTAATTTCGAAAGTTTGTCTGCCTGAAAATGTACTGTTGTCCCAAGCATATTGCAACAAACGGTGTATTTCTATCGCTGCTCGTTTAGTTTTTATTACCGTTTCAAATATACCGGTCATTTTTGAAACACCCTGTATCAGCACCAAAACAACAAAAAGGGAGATCCTTAAGGTGGGAACTGTAGTTCCAGGTCCACTCATTAGTGGTACAAACGACCGTGACAGAAAATCGTGATGCTGTAGCCACAGAACCTGGATGCATTGTGGAGCAATGGAAGAATGTCATTTGGTCCGACGAATCTTATTTCACACTGTTTCAAAGATTTAATCGAATGTAAGTTAACATGGGAGGGGTGAAGGCGAAAGGGAGCGAGGGGGGGGGGTGCTAAGGTTATCATTTGGGCAGACATATCTTGTTTCCATGAGCCTCATGGGTACTCTACAAGGTCACATTACAGCCTAGTATTAGGCGATCGTTTTGGCTGATAAGATCCAACCCATGGTACAACGCTTGTTCCCCAATAATGAAGCTGTGTTCCACGAAGACAGAACCCCTGTTCGGACAGCTCACGTCGTCCATGACTGGTTTTGTGAGCAAGAGTATGAGTTTCCGCATCTCTCCTGGGCGCCACGCTCACCGGATCACAATATTAGCGAGCCTTTGCTGTGCACTTTGGAGTTAAGGGTTAGTGATCGCTGTCGACCGTAACTTAAAATTGCCACTAGTCTGCAGGAAGAATAGTATAAGATTCCCTTTAAAATCATAGAGAGACTGTATTTACCCATTCCGAGACCACTGGAAACGCTTTTGAATGCCAATACGTTTCCTGCACCGTTTCAGGCATTGTAATCTGTTGTGTTTCTTCGCGTTCCCATATTTTTGTCCAACCTTGTAATTTTGCTAAATGCTACCAAATCCACATCACTCATTATTAAATGTTAGCAGTCGTGAAGTTGGCGACATCGAATTTCCGTACTACGCCCAATTTCTCGTTTTACGTTCAACATTCTACATCTTTGTTTCAGCTATTTTCCTGGAATCTGTTGAGTAGAGAAATACTGTACACAACTCTGTGTCAAGAACTGCAGTTTTTCTTTATTACTGAATAAAAATTTCGACATTTTTTGGTATTATAAAATGCGGGTCTGTAGTTGCGAGATTTTCACTTTTTTGGAAGGTTGTCTGAACTGTTGCCAGTACGTGGAATTTTACACCAGGCTTTGTAAATGCTAAATGATTTCTGTTCGCCAGTATACAGAACTTGTGTAATTTTATTCATTTTCTGTTTTAGTAATGTGGACATTGCTGGAAGTGATTTGTTTGATGGCTTGTAGTTCTCTTTGAAAGGCTGATTTGAATAATGGAACAAATATGAGGCGATGCACCATTGAATGGAAATCTGAATGTTTTTTGGCTGTGTGGATTCTGGGAGCTTGCAGGAATTACCGTATCAGTGGCTACTTTTTTTTGCTAAATGTTAAATATGTGTTTTCTTGCACTAATATCTACATTAAGGTCCTAGACGTTTATAGAAAAATCTCCCAGCTCCAGTGTGAGCTGAATTTTCTTATGTTGTGAGTTCAACTGCTGTAGTAATGTATCTAATTGTCTAGTGGTTCCGATCCACAAACACATGATTTCAAATGGCTCTTAGCACCATGGGACTTAACATCTGAGGTCATCAGTCCCCTAGACTTAGAATTACTTAACCCTGTCTAACCTAAGGACATCACACACACATACATGCCCGAGGCAGGATTCGAACCTGCGACCGTAGCGGTCGGGCGGTTCCAGACTGTAGCGCCTAGAACCGCTTGGCCACTCCGGCCGGCCACATGATTTCCTACGTAAACACTTCTGTATAAATAATGTCTGTGTAAGTCACACATAATGTTTATCTGTATTTGCAACATTCAGTTGTCACCTTGATGGCCCGAGTAGCCGAAAGCAGGTTCGTGACCAAATAAATATAATTTACGCAGTGCATTAGGAAGTGTTTTTCTTTTTAATACCTCTGTCTAATAAATTTCACGCAGACCCTGCAAAATGGTCTGAATAATGACTCGTCAGACCTCTTCCCAGCTGACAATAATGACGAGGGATATCCGGAAAGTAAGTTCCGATCAAGCAAGAAATGGAAACTACTGTGAAAATCTAATAAAGCTCTGCACATATGTGTTCGACAGTGTCTCTAGTATGCCTGTCTGTTACATCACTTCGCTCTTTTCAGTTCTGAACGCATGGTGACCACATAAAGATGCATAGAACATAGTGTCTCCCGCCAAGCATGAGGTCCTGGTGAGAGATTTCGCCTGATGTTATGCAGCCCACATTACAGAACTGTCATACGGTTCCTACTTTGTGACAATTCTCGGTCGCAATCTGCAGGGGCAATGAAAACGCTCCTGGGGCATTTTCGATGGGAAGTGTTTGATCACCCGCTCTACAGCCGGTAATTGGTTCCCACCGTGTTTCATCTCTTCTTACATTAACTACTGGCTATGAAGACAACATTTTCGCACAGACATCGAGCTATTGATGAGCCTAGAGAACTGACGGGAAGTACAGGCGGCTGCCTTCTACGACGAGGGTACTGGAAAGTTCGTACAACGCTACGACAGACGTCTAAGTCGGAGTGGTGACTATGTAGAGTAGTGGCTGGAAGCTGTAGCTAACTGTTGCAGATAAAATATTTCTGATATTTAAAGTGGTTTCCATTTCGCGATCAATCGGAATTTACTTTCCGGATGTCCCTCGTATTAAAGGACGTAACAAAATCAGAAGAAGACAACCTCTCGGGAGATCAGTTTCGGTTTCGGAAAAATGTAGGAACATGCGAGGAAATATTGACACTACGAGTAAAGACAAAGCTACATTTACAGCGTTTGCAGATTTAGAGAGAGGCGTTGAGAATATGGATTCAGCTACTCTCTGTGAAATTTTCAAGGAAGCAAGGATAAAATACAGGCAGTGAACGGTGTTTCACACCTTGTACATATATAGGCGACAGCTATACACGTCGGTTGGCTCATAAAACCGGGTTTTAGGGTATCCCGATGTTATTTAATCTCTACATTGAGCAAGTAGTAAAAAATAGTGTGACTGACTTATGACTGGTTGAATATTTGTCATGGAAAACAGGTATTTTGATATAAGGCGCTTTAAATTTTCACTTTAATACCATCGTTTAACTTGGCATTCGTAATATACGAATTCTACGTTATATTACCCTTTAAGTGTCCTTCGCAAAAATAGTACAGAGCCTTTCAGTTAATATTGCGTATTATGTGATTAACCCCTTCCGACCTACAGCACATTGCCGTATAAACAAATTTAAAACCAGGTTCACTGGACCCAAATTAATAGAAATTATTCAACCCTTTTGGCAAAGTACTGGCATTTTTATTCTACGTTATGGCTGTTTGCAGACTGGTAACATCTGCAGGCATTAGTAACCCTAATATAAAAAGGAAACACTTGTCTTGTCTGGGCCTTTTGTAATCACAAACTGTTCGTGTTTTATTCAGTATCACTCTGAGCCCGTTAAAATGTTTCTAAAACTTAGCAGATGCTGTTTCTGAACCATTGTATACACAACTGCGAGATTTAGAAAAGAGGCCACTTGTCAGGCCGATGTTATTTCCCCATAACAAATTTGTGTGTCTTCGTGTTTTAGATTACGGAAATCGTTAAACCATAATAGAATTGACAATCACGATACAGACGAAATCTGGTTCGGTAGTGTACTTGGAACTGGTTGCGTAGCCCCAAGACATTTCACGTGTAGTGAACAGTAAAGATGACTAATACTCCTTGGGTAGAATTATTTACTTGTTCAGGAAAAAGTAAGTTGTGTCTGCGATTCCCTACAAGGTTCAAATAAGGCTACAAGTCTCGTGGCTTCATACGGTAGTTACAGTACCCTTAACACCCGGAAATGTGGAATACTTTTTCAAATCTACACACCCTCATGCTTTAACCTTCGTACTATAGGGTTATTGGTTCGCACGGAATTATTGTGTACAAATGAAATAAAACATTTGTGCGTCACGCGGATGCCTGTTGTTTTTGTCGCTGGAGGGCAGCACTGGGTGACGAACTAAAACGAATAGTTGGTTGCCACCGAGAGGTCGATTTCCAGAGGAGAATAATCGGGCAGTTGTTGGCTGGAACTTGAATGACATGCATGTGAGGAATCGAGATTATTATTTGATGAATGTTTTGTCCTGACTACATGTGACTCTGGTTATGAAGGAAGTAGATTGACACTAAACTTCGCTTTTAGCCATTAAATATTGCCACATATTTACGGACGTTAATTACTAACAAAAAGATGTAAATTGAAATTATTGTTATTATAATAGTGACAATCACGTAGCTATTCCTTTTTTTTGTAATAATTGCTTTAAACAAAAATGTAGTGTTTATTAACATAATAGTTAAAATTTCGATTACTTTTATTTTATATGCGACAAGGGCCTTATCGACCATATTCCTGCGCTACAAGCCTCTTCCATTTCTTGTGCATTCGGTATCGATGTTCGTACTAGCTGTGTCATCCCGGATGTTACCTTAACACCTAAACCTGGATCGTCCTCCTCGTCTCGTTCCATTTGCTGTTCTCCCAAATGCTATTTTAGGTAGTCTGTTTTCGTCATTGTTGCTACATGGTCTGCCCAGTTCAATGTTCTCTTCTTTCAGACTTCGACGACGTTACGGTGTACAGCTCTCTTAATTATTCATTTTTTGTAATCCTCCCTTTCATGTTATTCTCGTCATATACTGATTCAAAAATTTTCCTTAGTATTTTCCTTTTGAATATTAACAGTTTTTCTTCATATTTATTTCTGAATTATAATGTTTCACATCCGTGCCGTGCTACTCATACAACAGACGATTGATACAAGGGGATTCTAAAGTTATCACTAAGTGGTCTTTTCTTTAAGATTTTGATAAAACTAAAATATGTTTTGATTGCTGTTGCTAGACAGGCATCTATTTCTATTTCAGTTCTATTGCTGTTACTAGAAAGACTAAGTATTTGAAGTGCTGAACTGTCTTGAAAGTGAATCCACCTACTTGGGATTTTTTCGCTTATGACAGGATATTCTGTGTTTTCTTCTTATTTTCTCAGCGACTAATAATTTTGCATTATTAACAAAGTTCCTTGTATTTTTATTGATTTTTCCAGAGACCTATTTATGAGCAAATACATTCCCTACTTATTACTGATAACATGCGGTTAATGATAACCGATTTTATTCCTTTGTAATCAGAGGTTTATTCTAAGTAACAAACTTATTAATATTTTCATCATTGAATTATAAACATACGAGACCATAAGAGTTTCTGGATAGACTGTGACGTCTGTTGGCTTTTTGTTGTATTTGTGTGATAGTGAGTAATTTTCGATGAACTTATAATTCTCATTGGATTATGTGTGTTACGTTGTATTCTTCCATGTTTTCACTGTACATTGACTGTCAGAATATGGCGGAAGTTGGTCACCAGTTTGGGGTACCGCGCAAATTAATCAAACTCTTTTATCGCCAACGATCGAAAGCCAAATATCCCGATACGGTGTCGCTGAAGAACTGGGAAGGTGTCGCGCAGTTGCAACACAGGGCGGTCTCGGAATGAGAAAGTGCGTGAAAGCATGAAACCCGGGGAACACTATTCGCCGGACCAGTATTTCAGGCCCGCAGATACGCTGAGGGGCGTATGCAAACTGGGCGACCAATAAAACGAGGGCCCACAGCCTTGCGGTCGAAACCCGAAGCCGTGTTGAGTAACCGGAGCGCGGACCCGCGGCCGGAGCGCGCCGAGGGGGCAGCGAAAACACGCAACGGCGCTCCCGCCTGCCTGTCTTCCCGTGTAAACACGCCGAACTAGGCGCGGGCCGAGCAGCGTGGGGCCGGCGCGTCGCTCCTGTTTCGTAACTGTCAACACCACCCTCCGCCGGCCACCGCAGCGAGTCTGTAGCGGCCCTCTAGCGCTGCGCTGTGGTGGCTCTCGTGACCGCCAGGTGTCCTGCTAGGACGCGGATTTATTAACCCATTACTGCCCAAAATATTGTTTTGTTAATTATCTTTTGTTTTTACACTGAAAAAGAAGCATTACATCTACATCTACATCCATACTCCGCAAGCCACCTGACGGTGTGTGGCGGAGGGTACCCTGAGTACCTCTATCGGTTCTCCCTTCTATTCCAGTCTCGTATTGTTCGTGGAAAGAAGGATTCTCAGTATGCTTCTGTGTGGGCTCTAATCTCTCTGATTTTATCCTCATGGTCTCTCTGCGAGGTATACGTAGGAGGGAGCAATATACTGCTTGACTCTTCGGTGAAGGTATGTTCTCGAAACTTCAACAAAACCCCGTACCGAGCTACTGAGCGTCTCTCCTGCAGAGTCTTCCACTGGAGTTCATCTATCATCTCCGTAACGCTTTCGCGATTACTAAATGATCCTGTAACTAAGCGCGCTGCTCTCCGTTGGATCCTCTCTATATCTTCTATCAACCCTATCTGGTACGGATCCCACACTGGTGAGCAGTATTCAAGCAATGAGCGAACAAGCGTACTGTAACCTACTTCCTTTGTTTTCGGATTGCATTTCCTTACGATTTTCCCAATGAATCTCAATCTGGCATCTGCTCTATCGACGATCAACTTTATATGATCATTCAATTTTAAATCACTCCTAATCCGTACTCCCAGATAATTTATGGAATTAACTGCTTCCAGTTGCTGACCTGCTATTTTGTAGCTAAATGATAAGGGATCTTTCTTTCTATGTATTCGCAACACATTACACTTGTCTACATTGAGACTCAATTGCCATTCCCTGCACCATGCGTCAATTCGCTGCAGATCCTCCTGTATTTCAGTACAATTTTCCATTGTTACAACCTCTCGATACACCACAGCATCATCTGCAAAAAACGCCAGTGAACTTACGATGTCATCCACCAGGTCATTTATGTATATTGTGAATAGCAACGGTCCTATGACACTCCCCTGCGGCACACCTGAAATCACTCTTACTTCGGAAGACTTCTCTCCATTGAGAATGACATGCTGCGTTCTGTTATCTAGGAACTCTTCAATCCAATCACACAATTGGTCTGATAGTCCATATGCTCTTACTTTGTTCATTCAACGACTGTGGGGAACTGTATCGAACGCCTTGCGGAAGTCAAGAAACACGGCATCTACCTATGAACCAGTGTCTATGGCCCTCTTAGTCTCGTGGACGAATAGCGCGAGCTGGGTTTCACACGACCTTTTCGAAACCCATGCTGATTCCTACAGAGTAGATTTCTAGTCTCCAGGAACTCGAACATAATACGTGGTCCAAAATTCTGCAACTGATCGACGTTAGAGATATAGGTCTATAGTTCTGCACATCTGTTGGACGTCCCTTCTTGAAAACGGGGATGACCTGTGCCCTTTTCCAATCCTTTGGAACGCTACGCTCTTCTAGAGACCTACGGTACACCGCTGCAAGAAGGGGGGCAAGTTCTTTCGCGTACTCTCTGTAAAATCGAACTGGTATCTCATCAGGTCCAGCGGCCTTTCCTCTTTTGAGCGATTTTAATTGTTTCTCTATCCCTCTGTCGCATATTTCGATATCTACCATTTTGTCATCTGTGCAACAATCTAGAGAAGGAACTACAGTGCAGTCTTCCTCTGTGAAAAAGCTTTGGAAAAAGACAATTAGTATTTCGGCCTTTACTCTGTCATCCTCTGTTTTAGAACCATTTTGGTCACAGAGTGTCTGGACATTTTGTTTTGATCCACCTACCGCTTTGACATAAGACCAAAATTACTTAGGATTTTCTGCCAAGTCAGTACATAGAACTTTTCTTTCGAATTCATTGAACGCCTCTCGCATAGCCCTCCTCAGACTACGTTGTGTTTTCGACTGAAAAAGAAACATTTAAAGTGAAAACCCAATTTTTCCCTTGTTTTTAATATTCTTACCAGCGAAGTCGAAGGAAACTTATCTTATTTTCAGTGCACTTTTTTGCAGTGCCATTTATTTATTTACTCCTAGTGATATAAAAAATTACACGACGATCTCGTTTCGGGGTTTTGCCAATATCAGGTGTACCGCTAAGATGATATACACCTCTACCACTCCGTCATACGAGGCTCCCAAAACCGGATTTCGTACACCGATTTTCCAGTACCTCTTCCGGGTGGTCATCTAAACACTTTAAAATCGAGTCCGGAAGTTCGCTCCTGGTTGCCGCTTTTCCAATCCCGCAATCAATATTCGCTCCCGTGTAACCGCAACCGGTTTTGAAATGTGCTTGGGCAGTTTGATTTCGCCTTGTTTTTATAAATATTCTGCTAATATGGACGGAGTAGCTTTCTGTACAATGAAGGATGAGTAAAAGTATTAGACTGAACTTGTTTACACTTCGTCTAATTAAAGGAAAGCAGCGACTGTGCTGACTAAACCAGAAACTGTTACAGCTGTTTACCTGGCGCCATGTTTAACGGGGCTAGCAAACCCGCTTCAGGCCTTTACATGAAAACGCGACAGCGAAAAACGGTTTCGGGAATTCGGTTTTCGTTTTCCGGAAGATGTGTCGCATGTAAACGTAGTTTACGGTAGTCTGTGTCTGCATATGGCATATATGCATATCTTAACCGGTATGATTTGGCCTACACGGCATCATGGAGCGTAAATGTCGATTGCCTTTTGTTGTGATACGATCATGAAACCTATATATTTTCATTCGTATAGAAAAATACCCAGAAGAGATGCTCAACGAACAAAGAGATTTTAAGAATAGAAAATACTTCGAAAATTTTGTTGAAATTATAAAAGAGACAGGGTAAACTATCGCAATAAACACAAAACGATAGCATACTTATCATCTACGAAAACACCACAAGCGTATTATCTCTGAAAAATTGAACATAGTCACTGACATTCCGAGAAACACAAATCCTTTTGTAAACATATAACATCGCTGGAACCGAAGCTCTCCAAAAAGCTGTCAAAATAACTTTACAAGACCATGCAAGAAAAAGGAAAAATATATATACGTGATCATATCATAACAAAAAGACAATCGACATTTACTCCACAAGATGCTATAAGGACCGTATCACACCAGCTAAGAGCTAAGCATGAGGTGCCATTTGTAGACATATTACACATAATATACCATATTCACAGGTACACGAGCTCGTCGTGTAACTTGTAGCACTACGAGTAAATAAATAAATTAGTGCATTAAAAAACTTGTACTAAAGTAAAGTATTTTTAATATAATATGTTGTACCGTTTTGTAACGCTAAGCTCTGTTGAGAGCGAAACATATACATTTGAATAAAAATTTGATGCATTTTTGTATGGAAATTGACAAATACACCTCGTCAGAGGTGAGAAGTGTCCACGTCAACCGAGATGTTTTTAGAGGAATACGGAATCCAGTTGGATATAGTGGTCCCTACATAACACAAACGACTATATGATTTACCTAATTTGTGTATAGGTGCCTGAAGATGGTGCCAATGAGGCATCGAAACTGGCAGTTAAATAAAATTAGTAAATAAGGTATCTATTTTCTTCTAATTTTCTTTTTTGTCGCAACATGAGTAGTTCTCTTTCATGTTTCGCTATTTCTGTTTTGGAGACAGAGCAATTATAGAGGAAAAGATTTTCTCTGATTATCCCAGCGGCTCCAAAATTGCGTTCTTTATGAAAAATTGTAGCAGCTGTAGGCATAATGAAAAGACGAATAAAAACTATGAAAGTGCTCTGATTGACGCTTGGCGCTCTTTTGTGTAACGATGAAAAATTAGCGTTATGACGTGGTGTAGTATACAACGAATTTAAGCCGCTGGTCTGTGACCAGAATGAAACCTATCGATGTGTGACTTTTAAAGAGAACACTCCGGTTCTGTTTTTTGTGAACTTCCAGTTTTGGCAGGAAATCCCTTTATTTATGTTCGATTTTCGGTTATCTGCAAGCTTGTTTATTACTTAAAGTTCAGGCGAATATGTTTTTATGTTTAGGAGGTGTAAATGCTAAAGCTCCGAGAAGAAGAATGATTCAGGTTCTTTACATCTGATTTGAAACGGTTTTGAATAAGACAATAACTGAATATATTAACAAAAATATATTTTGAAAGAGTGCATAATTTTCTCATTTTGTATGTAAAAAAGTTAATGTCACAGTATATAATTTTCGTTTTAACGTGAATTCTTGGACGCACATTTTTGGCACATATCTGTCTTGTGTTTTGGAACCGTGGGCTAGTCAGCATAACGAAGTGTTAGTGGGGAACAGGGTTACAACAGTGCCTGTAGCTCGAGACTAAATGATTGTCGACTGTGGACGGTTGTTGGTTAGTTGGATTGTACGGAAGAAAGTTTGATCTCATTTTCATAATGATGAAAACGGACGTATCATCTTTGTCAAAATTACATGAAGAGATTTTTTTGCATCGAATAAACAGCCAACAAACCAAAGAGAAAGCTTGCGTTTTATTCAAACATCTGACAAAAACCCGTACCATTATCAGCACCAGGACAGCAGAAGAAATCATTCTCGAGACAATGCTAACGCAATTAAGCATCTGCAATCATTAATTGAATGCACTCCTCTCCAAACTGATTCGAAAGCAAAATAGAACCTGCCTGTTCTAATAATCCATCATTAACTAAACTATTCTTAATAATATCATTATGAAAGCTGGGTACATTTCAGGTACGAACAGTAACTTTTCTTTCGTATGCCAACTAGGTTTGCTGCACAGTTTGTCGATGCGTGAAGAACACTTGAACTATAGCATCTCGTTCTTTATTACTTTATTTAGCCCCCCCCATCAACCATGGACCTTGCCGTTGGTGGGGAGGCTTGCGTGCCTCAGCGATGCAGATGGCCGTACCGTAGGTGCAAAACCACAACGGAGGGGTATCTGTTGAGAGGCCAGACAAACGTGTGCTTCCTGAAGAGGGGCAGCAGCCTTTTCAGTAGTTGCAGGGGCAATTGTCTGATCTGGCCTTGTAACAGTAACCAAAACGGCCTTGCTGTGCTGGTACTGCGAACGGCTGAAAGCAAGGGGAAACTACAGCCGTAATTTTTCCAGAGAGCATGCAGCTTTACTGTATGGTTAAATGATGATGGCGTCCTCTTGGGTAAAATATTCCGGAGGTAAAATAGTCCCCCATTCGGATCTCCCGGTGGGGACTACTCAGGAGGACGTCGTTATCAGGAGAAAGAAAACTGGCGTTCTACGGATCGGAGCCAGGAATGTCAGATCCCTTAATCGGGCAGGCAGGTTAGAAAATTTAAAAAGGGAAATGGATAGATTAAAGTTAGATATAGAGGGAATTTGTAAAGTTCGGCGGCAGGAGGAACAAGACTCCTGGTCACGTGAATACAGGTTTATAGAAACAAAATCAAATAATGGTAATGCATGAGTAGGCTTAATAATGAATAAAAGAATAGGAACAGTGATAAGCTACCACGAACAGTATAGTGAACGTATTATTGCAGCCAAGACAGACACGAAACCCACGCCTATCACAGTAGCACAAGTTTATATGCCAACTAGCGGCGCAGATGACGGAGAAATTGAAGAAGTGCATGATGTGATAAAAGAAATCAGTCAGATAGTCATGGGAGACGAAAATTTAATAGTCATGGATGACTGGAATTCGCCAGTAGGAAAAGGGAGAGAAGGAAACATAGTAGTTGAATACTGACTGGGGGTAAGAAATGGAAGAGGAAGCCGCCTGGTAGAATTTTTCACTGAGCATAACTTAATCATAGCTAACACGAAAGAAGGTTGTGTACGTGTAAGAGGCCTGGAGACGCTGGAAGGTTTCAGATATATTATATAAAGGTTTAGGAACCAGGTTTGAATTCCCAGGGTCAGATGTGGACTTTGACCACAATTTATTGGTTATGAACTGTAGACCAAAACTGAAGAAACTGCAAAATGCTAGGAATTTAAGGAAATGGGACCTGGATAAACTGAAAGAACCAGAGGTTGTAGAGAGTTTCAGAGGGAGCATTAGGGAACAGTTGACATGAAGGGGAAAAATACAGCAGAAGAAGAATGGGTAGCTTTGAAAGATCAATCAAGTAGGTAAAAAGACGAGGGCTAGTAAAAATCCTTCGGTAACAGAAGAGATGTTGCATTTAACTGATGAAAGAAGAAAATGTAAAAATGCAGTAAATGAAGCAAGCGAAAATAAATACAAATGTCTCAAAAATGAGATCGACAAGAAGTGCAAAATGGCAAAGCGGGGATGGCTAGAGGACAAATATATGGAAATAGAAGCATATATCACTAAGGGTAAGATAGATAGTGCTTACAGGAAAATTAAAGAGATCTTCGGAGGAAAGAATGAATATCAAGGGAAAGCAGAAAGTTGGAATGAGTATATAGAGGGTCTATACAAGAGCGATCTACTTGAGGGCAATATTATGGAAATGGAAGAGGACATACATGAAGATGAAATAGGAGATCTAAAACTGAGTGATGAGATTGACAGAGCATTGAAAGACCTAAGTCGAAGCAAGGCCCCGGGAGTAGACAACATTCCATTAGAACTACTGATAGCCTCGGGAGAGCCAGCCATGACAAAAGCCTAGCATCTGATGAGCAAGATGTTTGAAACAGGCGAAATACTTTCAGACTTCAAAAAGAATACAATAATTCCAATCCGAAAGACAGCAGGTGTCCACAGATGTTAAAAAATTACCGAACTATCTGTTTAATAACTCATGGTTGCAAAATAATAACACGAATTGCTTACAAACGAATAGAAAAACTGGTAGTAGGCGACTTCGGGGAAGATTAGTTTCGATTCCATAGAAATATTGGAACATGCGAGGCAATAATGACCTTATTACTTATCTTAGAAACTAACTTAAGGAAAGGCGAACCTACGTTTCTAGTATTTGTAGACTTAGGAAAAACGTTTTGCAATGCTGACTGGAAGTCTCTCTTTCAAATTCTGAGTGTGGCAGGTGTAAAACACAGGGTGCCGCACGGGATTATCCGAGCGGTTTGAGGCGCTGCAGTCATGGAGTGTGCGGCTGGTCCGGGGCGGAGGTTAGAGTCCTCCCTCGGGCGTGGGTGTGTGTGTTTGTCCTTAGGATAATTTTGCTTAAGTAGTGTGTAAGCTTAGGGACTGATGACCTTAGCAGTTAAGTCCCATAAGATTTCACACACATTTCAACATTTTTTGAAAACACAGGGGGCGGAAGGCTATTTACAATTTGTACAGAAACCAGATGGCAGTTATAAAAGTCGAGGGGCATGAAAGGGAAGCAGGGGTTGAGAAGGGAGTGAGACAGAGTTGTAGCCTATCTGCGATGTTATTCAATCTGTATATTGAGCAAACAGTAAGAAAACGAAAGAAAGTAATTGGTTTAGGAATTAAAATCCATGGAGAAGAAATGAAAGCTTTGAGGTTTGCCGATGATATTGTAAGTCTGTCAGAGACAGCCAAGGACTTGGAAGAGCAGTTGAACGGAATGGACAGTATCTGGAAATGAGGATATAAGATGAACATCAACAAAAGCAAAACGAGGATAACGGAATGTAGTCGAATTAAATCGTATGATGCTGAGGGAATTAGATTAGGAAATGAGACACATAAAGTAGTAGATGAGTTTTGCTATTTGGTGAGCAAAATAACTGATGATGGTGGAAGTAGAGAGGATATAAAATGTAGACCGGCAATAGCAAGGAAAGCGCTTCTGAAGAAGAGAAATTTGTTAATATCGTGCATAGATTTAAGTGTCAGGAAGTCGTTTCTAACAGTATTTGTACGGAGTGTAGCCATGTATGGAAGTGAAACATGGACGATAAATAGTTTAGACAAGAAGAGAATAGAAGCTTTCGAAATGTGGTGCTACAGAAAAATGCTGAAGATCAGATGGGTAGATCACACAACTAATGAGGAGGTACTAAACAGAATTGGGGAGAAAATAAACTGGTTGCACAACTTAACTAGAAGAAGGGATCGGTTGGTAGGACACGTTCTAAGGCATCAAGGGCTCACCAATTTAGTAGTGGAGGGAAGCGTGGAGTGTAAAAATCGTAGAGAGAGAGACCAAGAGATGAATACACTAAGCAGATTCAGAAGGATGTAGGTTGCAGTAAGTACTGGGAGATGAAGAAGCTTGCACCGGATAGAGTAGCATGGAGAGCTGCATCAACCGAGTCTCAGGACTGTACAAGAACATTTTGTCATTAATATAGAAGACCATATCAAGACAACATACGAAATTTTTAAGGTAAAGTGCAGCATGCTCCGCCTTCAGATATCATGCGTGGTATTTTCATAAACTGACGCTCGCTACATGCAAACTATTGAGCCTACAGAAAAAAATGAACAGGATATATTTGTAGGAAATGTAATGTAGTTATTTTGTACTCGGATACGTCTTCGGTGGAGGGTACGGTTTTCGAGTTATTCAAGAGAAACGTGTTTGAAGATCACTGTATTACTTTTTTCTTAAATAATTCGAAACTACGGCCTGTGGCAAAAACATATCCCAGTACAGAATTTAACTGCATTCAGTTACGTACAGCCCGCATCTCGTGGTCGTGCGGTAGCGTTCTCGCTTCCCACGCCCGGGTTCCCGGGTTCGATTCCCGGCGGGGTCAGGGATTTTCTCTGCCTCGTGATGGCTGGGTGTTGTGTGCTGTCCTTAGGTTAGTTAGGTTTAAGTAGTTCTAAGTTCTAGGGGACTTATGACCACAGCAGTTGAGTCCCATAGTGCTCAGAGCCAATTGAACCATTTTTTTTTTAGTTACGTACAAAAGGGTTATAATCATTCTTCCTGTAAGATTAACTGTTTGTGGGCGTCGAGCGACAGAATATAAAAATTTGCGGGTGACATTTGAAGGCCTTTCGGGTAGCGTAAAACCCACATGAAGGGGCAGCTAAATCATTTTTTATTTGCATTTGAAATGGGTAAACTACTTTCGCGATACCCTGTACTTTTGCTCCTCTAGCAGTATGCTACGGTATTGTCACACAGCGATTTCATTGTTTACCAGGACGGCAGACATGTACATGCAAACAAAGACAAACGAAGAAACTATTATGTAACTTCCTTTTTTGAGTGTAATAATTGAAGATTATGACTATCCCTCCTCGTGATACCTCTAGAATTACGCAATAAATGTACTTTCTTACCCATAGATTTTAATGGAACACTCTCTTAGAAATACTGATGGTAGCAGAGATAAAATACTGGGAGCGAAAGCTTACCTACAGCGTATGTAGAAACTAGACTGCAGTTGTAAGATTCCAAGGACACGTTTGGAGGTACAACGTGCATTGCGTACTGACCCAAAAATATTTGAACACGGTACTGTTACCGGTCATTGTTATTGTGACTGTATTCCCTTCACATGCACCAACGAAGATGCAGCAATCGTCACACGTATTGAATCGAGGAACAGAACACCCGGTCACAATAGCTCCCTACCAATCTTATGGCACGTTGCAAAGGATCATAGGCCCTATTAAGAAAAATCTCCCGCCTTTTGTAACACCCAGGGGACCATCTTGAACCGCGATGGCTTCAGTGTAATTGTTTTCTTTGGATAAAAGCGTCATTTCTCTTCGCCTCATTGCGTATTTCTTTCGCTTACCCTCTGTACTGTACTGTACTATACTGCAGCAGTTCTTTCTCTGTATGGTCCGAATTTCATTGAGCTCTGTCACTTAGCAGTGAGACATCACGTGAAAGTTATTTTCTGGAGGTATTCGTGTAGCCCGTAGGCTTGTACGGGAGTGAAATGTTGGCGATAAACATTCGGACAAGAAGAGAATAGAAGCTTGAGAAACGCACACTGGTAAACGCGCGAAACGCACCTGTGTTAGGTGTGTGCTTACATTCAGTACAAAAGGACAGCCTTTTTTACGTCCTCTTGTTGTGACAAAGCGACAGTTGTCTGCGGCGCTGTTGCCCAAGTTCCGCGTATGTTATATCGCTGATGTCTGCTCTTTGCAGCTCGGTAGAAAAATGCGTGTAGTCGGTGTCCTAATTCTGCTGCTATAAACGTAAAATCCACTGGCATACGTCAGAAATTTCGTCACATTTCCCACTGTAACATACCGAAAGTTGTGCCGCGATACAGTCATTCACTCTGAACGAATACTTGGAAGTCTGTTTTAGCAGCCTTATCATAAACCACGTGGTTATAATTAAACCTTCCCTATTTAATACTTCACAGCAGCCGGCAGGTGTGGCCGAGAGGTTCTAGCCGCTTCAGTCTGGAACCATGCGACCGCTACGGTTGCAGGTTCGAATCCTGCCTCGGACATGGATGTGTGTGATGTCCTTAGATTAGTTAGGTTTAAATAGTTCTAAGTTCTAGGGGACTGATGATCTCAGATGGTAAGTCC
Organism: Schistocerca nitens; assembly: GCF_023898315.1. Taxonomy (NCBI): domain Eukaryota; kingdom Metazoa; phylum Arthropoda; class Insecta; order Orthoptera; family Acrididae; genus Schistocerca; species Schistocerca nitens. The sequence goes on along the minus strand of NC_064617.1, from coordinate 981,923,425 downwards.
GAGCCGGCCGGATTGGCCGTGCGGTTCTAGGCGCTACAGTCTGGAACCGCGAGACCACTACGGTCGCGGGTTCGAATCCTGCCTCGGGCATGGATGTGTGTGATGTCATTAGGTTAGTTAGGTTTAAGTAGTTCTAAGTTCTAGGGGGACTGATAACCTCATAAGTAAAGTCCCATAGTGCTCAGAGCCATTTGAACCATTTGATAAGTCCCATAGTGCCATTTTGAACTTCATAACACGGAAACTAATTACCGTACGAGGAGCAAACATGGTAGTATTAATGTCAATGACATGGGGAAGAGAAATAATGGAGAATCAATTCAAATGAAACACTTTTAATCTGCTGCTACGGTACATCACAGCATTACATACCGGTACCATTACTGCTACAAAAGGTGCTCAATATGGCGCCCCTCAATGTCCAGAAGAGTCTGAAAGCGCAGGACTGCATTCTGCACAGCAGAACGAGGCATGTCCTTAGGTATGCTGGCTACCTATCTTGATATGCTGCACTACAGATAAGCACATGTGTGAAGGTTCCCCTGGCAAACCGTATCCTTCAGATAGCCCCACACCCAGAAGTCACAGGGAGTGAGATTAGGTCATCGTGCCGGCCAACTATTTGGAAACGATCGGCTGATAATTCGATCGTTTCCAAATGTGTTTGGGAAAAGCAGGCTAACTTCACGAGCGATGTGGGATAGGACCTCATGTTGCTTGAAATCTTTCGAGTTCGATGTGTGTGTCTCTCGTGTAGGACGGATATGACATGCTGGCGAAGCATATCGCAGTAACGCTGGCCAGTCGCACTGCACACCTTTGGTCCTTGAGCACCAATCTGTTCAAAAACGTATGGGCCAATGATGAGCGTAGCCTTGAAGCCAGACCATACAGTAATATATTCATCAAACAGACGAAATTCATGCACAATGATTGGAGATGAAGAGCTACAACTACATAGTTATTCTGCAATTCACACTTAAGTGTCTGGCAGAAGGTTCATCAAACCATGTTCATACTACTTCTCTACCATTCCGCTCTCGAATGGCGCGTGGGAAAAAGGAAAACCTAAGTCTTTCCGTTCGAGCTCCGATTTCTCTTATTTTATTACTATGTTGATTTCTCCCTACGTAGGTGGGTGTCAACAAACTATTTTCGCATTCGGAAGAGAAAGTCTGTGATTGAAATTTCGTAAACAGATCTCGCCGCAAAGAAAACCGCCTCTGTTTCACTAACTGCCACCTCAACTCGCGTATCATATCAGTGACACTCTCACCCCTATTGCGCGATAACACGAAACGAGCTGCCCTTCTTTGCACTTTTTCGATGTCCTCCGTCAATCCTACCTGGTAAGGATCCCACACCGCGCAGCAATATTCCAGCAGAGGACAGACAAGTGTAATGTAGGCTGTCTCTTTAGTGGGTTTGTCGCATCTTCTAAGTGTTCTGCCAACAAAGCGCAGTCTTTGTTTCGCCTTCCTCACAACATTATCTATGTGGTCTTTCCAATTTAAGTTGGTCGTAATTGTAATTCCTAGGTATTTAGTCGAATTCACAGCCCTTAGATTTGTGCGATTTATCGTATACCCAAAATTTATCGGATTTCTTTTAGTACCCATGTGGATGACCTCTCACTTCTCTTTGTTTAGTGCTAATTGCTACTTTTCGCACCATACAGAAATTCTCACTACGTCTGATGATTTTACTAGACGGTAAATTGCAGCGTCATCTGCAAACAGTCTAAGGGGTCTGCTCAGATTATCACCTACATCAGGGCTTAACAACTGGCCGGTTTTGAGCGCGAATACTCGCGTCTGCTTAGGCATGTGCTCGCGAGCAGGTGCAAGGTCGCAGAGTACGGAGGGAGGGGAAATGCGCGCGCACGTTTGAATAGGGCCGCTGCGTGCCTATTGAATTCGCGCCGACTGTGTAACGTTTAAAGTACTACGATCAGCTCGTAACAGTCACTTCGCTGCTTAAGAATCATGTCAAGTCGCCGTTGTGTAACCCCAACCATGCTTTCGCAGTTCAACCCCCATTGGGAGGAATTGTATCTGTTTACAGAAAAAGAAGGTATTGCAAAATGTTTAGTATGTCACAAAACGCTGAATTCTTTTAGGAAATTCAATTTGCAGCGACATTATATGTCGTACCACGCAAAAGACTACGGAAGTGGAAAATGTGATGGACCAGATCGTGCACAGGAAGTTATTAAACTTAAAAGGAAGCTATCCGAAGAAAATCTGGACGACGAAGAATAATCAACTGAGGCAGCTCTCAGAGTGAGTTACAAAATTGCTTTGCTTTTAGCAAAATCCCTGCGCCCTTTCACTGATGGCGATTTAATAAAAGAATGTTTGGTAGTTGCAGCGGAACATTTGCGTCCATCTCAAGTTGAACAGTTTCGGATTGTGCCATTATCTAACATGACCATTATGCGTCGCATACAGGACATGGCAGACGACGTCCATAGCCATCTTGCAAATATCTGTAAAGATTTTATGGCGTATTCTCTAGCTGTGGACGAAAGTGTTGATATCACTGGAACAGCGCAGCTTGCCATATTTATTACAGGTATTAACAGAGATCTTCAGGTGAGGGAAGAGCTCCTCGATGTAGTAGCCATGAAGAACACTACAACCGGAGGTAATTTAAGTAGTGTTGAAGAAAGTGTTGAAAATATAGGATTGTCGTGGAATTCTTTGGTTTCAGTGTCTACAGACGGTGCACCAGCGATGACATGGAAAAAATCAGGTTTCGTTGCGCTGTTGAAGAAGAAAATGCAAAAACTGACCGTGCCGAATGAAATAAGGGGCGTTCACTGTGTGATCCACCAGGAAAACTTATGTGCAAAGAGTATCACTCTAAAAAATGTGATGAGTGTTGTTGTTCGTACAACCAATTATATAAGGAAGCATGGGCTACAACACAGCCAATTTAAAAGCTTTCTTGAGGATGTAGAGAGCCAGTATGGTAGCCTGCCTTATTACAGCGAGGTCCGCTGGCTTAGTTGTGGCGAATTATTAAATCGATTTTTTTGCCTATTCAATGAGATAAATATGTTCATGGAAATAAATAACATGTGTGCTCCTGAATTGAAAGAGCCTTCATGGAAATGTGATCTCGCGTTCTTAGCAGATTTAACTAGCCATTTGAATGCTTTGAACATTTCACTACAAGGTACAGATCTGCTAATTACTCCTTTCATAGATCGAATACGGGCTTTTAAAATGAAATTGACACTTTGGGCGAGTCAGCTGGAAACAGGAAACCTAGCTCATTTTCCTAAATTACCATCCATGCAAGATGTTCACAAAAACTGTGAACGTTATTCACATAGTTCAGTTGCCCTTAAGGAAGAATTTGATCAACGCTTTCAAGATCTGACAGCACTAGACACTGATTTTGATCTGTTCTCCTCTCCATATTCAGCGAATATTGAAGAGATTCGTCCTGCAACTAGAAATTATTGACCTGCAGTGTGACAGAGAATACAGAGACAAATTTCAGAACAAGAAAAACATTTTGGAATTTTACAGACACTTCCCTCAGGATAGATTTCCTCGTTTGCACAAACTGGCGGCTACAATAATGTCAATGTTCGGTTCCACGTGTGTTTGTGAACAACTGTTCTCTGCAATCAAATGTAACAAGACGCGCCTGAGAAACGCATTGTCTGATCGAAATCGCGGATTTACATTGACTGGCGGCAGCTGTTGTGTGCCCCACGTGACTCTCCCCACTCCCCGCTCTGGTCCGGTGTGGGGGTAGCGTGCTCGCGCTGCTCCGTGCTCGCGCCTTGCTGCTCACAGCTTGCTCCGCGAGCACGTATGTTGTGAAGCCCTAACCTAGATCGTTTATGTGAATCAGGAACAACAAAGGGCCTATGACACTACCTTACGGACCGCCAGATATCATTTCTATTCTTCTCGATGATTTACCGTTTATCACTATGAACTGTGACCTCTCTGAGAGAAAATCACGAATCCAGTCACACAACTGAGTCGATACTCCATACGTACGCAATCTGATTAATAGTCGCTTGTGAGGAGCGGTATCAAACGCCTTCTGGAAATCTAATAATATGGCGTCGATCTGAGATCCCTTGTCTACAGCACTCATTACTTCATGGGAATAAAGAGCTGGCTGTGTTGCACAAGAACGATATTTTCTGAGGGTTGCGTTGGGTTGTTTTGGGAAGGAGACCAGACAGCGAGGTCATCATTCTCATCGGATTAGAGAAGGATGGGGAAGGAAGTCGGCCGTGCCCTTTCAAAGGAACCATCCCGGCATTTGCCTGGAACGATTTAGGGAAATCACCGAAAACCTAAATCAGGATGGCCGGACGCGGGATTGAACCGTCGTCCTCCCGAATGCGAGTCCAGTGTGTAACCACTGCACCACCTCGCTCGGTGATATTTTCTGAATCGGTGTTGGTTATGTATCAATAAGTCATTTTCTTCAAGGTGATTCATAATGCTCGAGTACAGTATATGCTACAAATTCCTACTGCAAATTGAGGTCAGTGAAATGGGTCTGTAATTCAGTGGGTTACTCCTATTTCCTTTCTTGAATATTGGTGTGACCTGTGCTACTTTCCAGTGTTTAGGAACAGACCTTTCGTCAGTTTCCCCACAGTCGGAAATTCTGTGTGTTTACTTCACTCGTCAGAGAAAAATGAGCTTCGTCTGTCCATAGGATGACCGAGGGCCAGTCCCCGTCAACTTCAGTCCCTGCGATAAAGCAGAGAGCGAAGTCGACAGGTCGTTGTGTGTCCTGTGGTGCAAGCGGCTGTACGATAAGGATATTATACGGGTACAATTTGAGAATGGTTCGAAGCACCTTCTGTCCAGTGGACCACGAGATGTTCAACTGTCGAGACACAGCACGCGCACTGCCTGACCATCGGGAATTGCGCGCAGCGTTTTTTTGCCATAGTAACAGCGATTTCATCAACCAACTGTGGTGCAACCGGTCGTCGGCCACTTCTCGGAGCGACGCCCAGTTCTCCAGTTGATTCGAACTTCTTCATCGTGCTCCGCACAGCAGGTGCAGAAAGAGGAGCCTTCCGTAATCCTTTCAGCCGGTGATATTCTCGAAGTGCAGCTGCAGCACTACTGTTGTTTTGATAATAATAAATAAATAAATGGCGTGTCAATAGGGCCTCCCGTCGGTTAGAAAATGGTTCAAATGGCTCTGAGCACTATGGGACTTAACTGCTGAGGTCTTCAGTCCCCTAGAACTTGGAACTACTTAAACTTAACTAACCTAAGGTCATCACACACATCCATTCCCGAGGCAGGATTCGAACCTGAGACCGTAGCGGTCGCGCAGTTCCAGACTGAAGCGCCTAGAACCGCTCGGCCACACCGGCCAGCCGTCAGTTAGACAATTCGCCGGGTGCAAGTCTTTCGATTTGACGCCACTTCGGCGATGGGGATGAAATTATGATGATGAAGACAAGACAACACCCAGTCCCTGAGAGGAGAAAATCTCCGACCCAGCCCGGAATCGAACCCGGGCCCTTCGATTTGATATTCTGTAGCGCTGACCACTCACCTACCGGGGACGGACGTTTTGATAATAGAGTTTCATTAATAATGTCCTGCTCCTTTTGTGTAAGCCCATGTTGACACGTCAACAAGTGCACTGCGATTGGTCAAGTGCGAGAGACTGTGAATCACGATGACTGATCACAGCACCTGGAGGCCATAGTTGGAACTGGAGGGTGGCGCTGTGACGCATCGAAATTATGCACTCCATACTCTGGACATTAATGCTACCATGTTTGGTACTCGTACGGTTATTAGTTTCCGTGTTATAGCGTGTTAAATAGGAGAATTTTAATTATAGCCATGTTTGGTACTTGTACGGTTATTAGTTTCCGTGTTATAGCGTGTTAAATAGGGGAATTTTAATTATAGCCATGTTTGGTACTCGTACGGTTATTAGTTTCCGTGTTATAGCGTGTTAAATAGGAGAATTTTAATTATAGCCATGATTGGTACTCGTACGGTTATTAGTTTCCGTGTTATAGCGTGTTAAATAGGGGAATTTTAATTATAACCATGTTTGGTACTCGTACGGTTATTAGTTTCCGTGTTATAGCGTGTTAAATAGGGGAATTTTAATTATAACCATGTTTGGTACTCGTACGGTTATTAGTTTCCGTGTTATAGCGTGTTAAATAGGGGAATTTTAATTATAACCATGTTTGGTACTCGTACGGTTATTAGTTTCCGTGTTATAGCGTGTTAAATAGGGGAATTTTAATTATAACCATGTTTGGTACTCGTACGGTTATTAGTTTCCGTGTTATAGCGTGTTAAATAGGGGAATTTTAATTATAGCCATGTTTGGTACTCGTACGGTTATTAGTTTCCGTGTTATAGCGTGTTAAATAGGGGAATTTTAATTATAGCCATGTTTGGTACTCGTACGGTTATTAGTTTCCGTGTTATAGCGTGTTAAATAGGGGAATTTTAATTATAGCCATGTTTGGTACTCGTACGGTTATTAGTTTCCGTGTTATAGCGTGTTAAATAGGGGAATTTTAATTATAGCCATGTTTGGTACTCGTACGGTTATTAGTTTCCGTGTTATAGCGTGTTAAATAGGGGAATTTTAATTATAACCATGTTTGGTACTCATACGGTTATTAGTTTCCGTGTTATAGCGTGTTAAATAGGGGAATTTTAATTATAACCATGTTTGGTACTCGTACGGTTATTAGTTTCCGTGTTATAGCGTGTTAAATAGGGGAATTTTAATTATAACCATGTTTGGTACTCGTACGGTTATTAGTTTCCGTGTTATAGCGTGTTAAATAGGAGAATTTTAATTATAGCCATGTTTGGTACTCGTACGGTTATTAGTTTCCGTGTTATAGCGTGTTAAATAGGGGAATTTTAATTATAACCATGTTTGGTACTCGTACGGTTATTAGTTTCCGTGTTATAGCGTGTTAAATAGGGGAATTTTAATTATAACCATGTTTGGTACTCGTACGGTTATTAGTTTCCGTGTTATAGCGTGTTAAATAGGGGAATTTTAATTATAACCATGTTTGGTACTCGTACGGTTATTAGTTTCCGTGTTATAGCGTGTTAAATAGGGGAATTTTAATTATAACCATGTTTGGTACTCGTACGGTTATTAGTTTCCGTGTTATAGCGTGTTAAATAGGAGAATTTTAATTATAGCCATGTTTGGTACTCGTACGGTTATTAGTTTCCGTGTTATAGCGTGTTAAATAGGGGAATTTTAATTATAACCACCTGATATATAAGTATGAGTGTCTATGTTAAGCTGATAACATGATAAGCCAAATTCCAGAGAAGATACAGTACACACTTCGTCGCATGCAGATTCCAGTTGACTGCTGATTGCTCTTTCGCTTTTGGTATAATGCTAACTGTCAGCTGGTGGAAGACCGTTCCCCATAAAACATAGTAATACAACTACGTATCTCTCGGCGCCAATGTGAAGTATGCCAAGGATATTCTACAGGGAATCATCAGAGAGGTGAATTTTTAAATTATCGCCGGCCAGGGTGGCCGAGCGGTTCTAGGCGCTACAGTCTGGAACCGCGCGACTGCTACCGTCGCAGGTTCGAATCCTGCCTCGGGAATGGATGTGTGTGATGTCCTTAGCTTAGTTAGGTTTAAGTAGTTCTAAGTTCAAGGGGACTGATCACCTCATAAGTTAAGTCCCATAGTGCTCAGAGGCATTTCAACCATTTTAAATTATCGTTTTATAATGGCTTATCATTTTAGCGTCGATGATAGGGTACCTACCCCTTTTACAGTGACATGTTTTGGAGTCTAATAGGGAAGTCATCAGTACACACAGACAAAGCGAATTGGTAGCGTTACACTGCACGTCTTTCAAGGCAATGCTGCTTATTATTGACTCCGTAAACAGCAGACAGCACTTGCGTGGGAGCACGATGTTTGGCATTTGTTACCACTTTGAGATGAGAAATTCTTTTAAAAATTCGCTGTCGCAGATTGCAGATGTAAGTACGGGTTGGCAGCATTTTACTTATCAATGCTGTCGAAAAGAAAAGAATGTTACATAGGTATTGATGCGTACAATAATATCTTATCCGGAAAGTGCTTTTTGCCTGTTGTTATGTATTTGGCTCAGTCCTGCGGTACCTATCGGAACAGAATTAGTGGGCCACACACGCGTGTTCGTCGGAGGAGAATGGTTCCCGGACCCCTGGTGTGTGGTCCACTTTTCCTTCCCCGTTCGGACACGTTTAATCATCGAGGGCTCCACTGTAGGACTGACCTATTACTCAAGTGTCCTTGTAGACTGCCAGCAGCCAGAGTCACGTGTCACGACGCACAACGTACCGTGGAGCCTTTCACCCGCGTTGTGTCACAGGTCAGCCGTGTCCACGCCCTGGCGCTGGCTTTTCCAGAGCACTTTCCGATGTGCCAGTCCAGGCTGACCCCTCCCTCCGTTCCGAAATAAACTTGATCTATGGCTCCCAGCTCCCGGTACGATTCCAACACCTGTGACGACAGCTCTGCCTCGAACAGACCACTTCTCCATCAAATTAGAGCTTGTTATTTTGTTTTAATCGTAATTTGCCAACTCCAATTCCATCTGAATAGCTCTTGACACACTCGGTGTGTCTGCTTTATGTGATGAATTTGTCTTGCTTTGCAACCAGTTTTTAAGGCGTTGGCAAGTTTTTACGCAGTAAAATGACTGAAATAAAAACATTAGCATTTCAAAATAGAACAGGTCGCCTGTCTGTTAATCCTGACTTCAGGTGTACGCTGCAGCGATCCGGTAATGATTATACGTTTCAGCAGATGATTTACGATAGGGAGCATAATGTGACTGGGTTTCATAAAATCTCTAAATTTCCTGGAAACTACGTCATGAAATGAAACAAGAACATGTTGTACAACGCCTGGCATGCAAATAAAGCACCCTTAAGGGGAGGAGGAAACGAAATGTACACTACTGGCCATTAAAATTGCTACACGACGAAGATGACGTGCTACAGACGCGAAATTTAACCGACAGGAAGAAGATGCTGTGATATGCAAATGATTAGCTTTTCAGAGCATTCACAAAAACGTAGGCGCCGGTGGAAACACCTACAACGTCCTGACATGAGGAAAGTTTCCAACCGATTTCTCATACACAAACAGCAGTTGACCGGCGTTGCCTGGTGAAACGTTGTTGTGATGCCTCGTGTAAGAAGGAGAAATCCGTACCCTCACGTTTCAGACTTTGATAAAGGTCGTATTGTAGCCTATCGCGATTACGGTTTATCGTATAGCGACATTGCTGCTCGCGTTGGTCGAGATCCAATGACTGTTAGCAGAATACGGAATCGGTGGGTTCAGGAGGGTAATGCGGAACGCCGTGCTGGATCCCAACGACCTCGTATCACTAGCAGTCGAGATGACAGGCATCTTATGGCTGTAAAGGATCGTGTAGCCACGTCTCGATGCCTGAGTCAACAAATGGGGACGTTTGCAAGACAACAACCATCTGCACGAACAGTTCGTCGACGTTTGCAGCTCGGAGACCATGGCTGCAGTTACGTTTGACGCTGCATGACAGACAGAAGCGCCTGCGATGGTGTACTGAACGACGAACCTGGGTGCGCGAATGGCAAAACGTCATTTTTTCGGATGAATGCAGGTTCTGTTTACAGGATCATGATAGTCGCATCAGTGTTTGGCGACATCGCAGTGAACGCAGACTAGAAGCGTGTGAACTGGCGTATCACCCGGCGTGATGGTATGGGGTGCCATCGGTTACACGTCTCTGTCACCTCTTGTTCGCGTTGACGGCACTTTGAACAGTGGACGTTACATTTCAGATGTGTTACGACCCGTCGCTCTACCCTTCAAATGGTTCAAACGGCTCTGAGCACTATGGGACTCAACATCTGAGGTCATCAGTCCCCTAGAACTTAGAACTACTGAAACCTAACTAACCTAAGGACAACATACACATCCATGCCCGAGGCAGGATTCGAATCTGCGACCGTAGCGGTAGCGCGATTCGAGACTGTAGGGCCTAGAACCGCTCGTCCACTCCGGCCGGCGCTCTACCCTTCATTCGATCCCTGCGAAACCCTACATTTCAGCAGGATAATGCACGACCACATGTTGCAGGTCCTGTACGGGCCTTTCTGGATACAGAAAATGTTCGACTGCTGCCCTGGCCAGAACATTATCCAGATCTCTCACCAATTGAAAACGTGTGGTCATTGGTGGCCGAGTAACTGGCTCGTCACAATACGCCAGTCACTACTCTTGATTAACTGTGGTATCGTGTTGAAGCTGAATGGGCAGCTGTACCTGTACACGCCATCCAAGCTCTGTTTGACTCAATGCCCAGGCGTATCAAGGCCGTTATTACGGCCAGAGGTGGTTGTTCTGGGTAGTGATTTCTCAGGATCTGTGCACCCAAATTGCGTGAAAATGTAATCACATGTCAGTTCTAGTATAATACATTTGTCCAATGGTTACGCGTTTATCATCTGCATTTCTTTTTGGCGCAGCCATTTTAATGGCCAGTAGTGTAAATTCACCGTCGAGTGGAGGATATGTGACGATGTTGCAGTTATTACAGACTCGAAGCAAATGTACAAGCAGCTTGGCAGCATGAGACCTCTTATCGCTACGGCGTTGTACCCACTATGTTTTCAGTGCATGCACTGTTTCGCTTGGGAAATGAGTCATAAAGCCTACGTATCCTACCCATGACTGTGTTACTTGGTCCTTGACATCCCAGATTCTGGCACTGATCCCACACACGATATACCGTGGATATATCCAGAGATATTCCTGACCACAGGAGTAACTGAACATTACGGAGGCACTTGGAGAAATGCAGAGTAACGCTGTGCTGTGTTGCAGTATATTTATCTATAACCGGCTTCACAGTGGAAAACTATACTGTGCCAACTTGACATCTCATTCATGCTATTTAGCCTGAAAAGATTCCGTAGCTGACTTGCAAACATCAGAAAAAGATACTTCACGCTATAAGACCGGCTTAAGCAAATACAAAACATTGAAAAATAAACCATGTGACACCAGTAACTGGACAGTACCGTTCAATTCATACACTAAAGAGCCAAAGAAACTGGTACACCTCCTAATATCTCGAGCACGCAGAAGTGCCGCACCACGACGTCGCATGTCTGAAGTAGTGCCGGAGATAACTGACACTATGAATCCTGCAGGTCTGTCCATAAATCCGTAAGAGTACGAAGGGCTGCACATCTCTTATGAACAGAAGTACGTTGCTAGGCATAGCAGATATGCTCAATAATGTTCATGTCTGGGGAGTTTGGTGCCCAGCAGAAGTTTTTTAACTCAGAACAGTGCTTTGTAGCAATTATGGATGAGTGGGGTGTCGCATTGTCCTGCTAGCATTGCCCAAGTCCGTCGGAATGTACAATGGATATGAATGGATGCAGGTGATCAGACAGGATGCTTACGTACGTGTCACCTGTCAGAGTCGTATCTAGACGTATCACAGGTCTCATATCACTCCAACTCCACACGCCGCACACCATTACACAGCCTGCAGCAGCTTGAACAGTCCTCCTGCTGACATGCAGGGCCCATGCATTCATGACATTGTCTCCATACCCCTACACGTCCATGCGCTCAATACAATTTGAAATGAGACTCGTCCGACCAGGCAACATGTTTCGTCATCAACAGTCCAATGTCGGTGTCGGCGTAAAACTTTGTGTCGTGCAGTCGTCAAGGGTACACGAGTGGGCCTTCGGATTCCAAGGCCCATATCGACGATGATTCGTTGAATGGTTCGCACGCTGACACTTGTTGGTGACCGAGCACTGAAATTTACAGCAGTTTTCGGAAGGGTTGCACTTCTGCCGCGTTGAACGACTCTCTTCAGTCGTTGGCCCCGTTCTTGCTGCATCCTTTTCCGGCAGCAGCGAAGTCGGAGATTTGATGTTCTACCGTATTCCTGATATACCCAGTATTCGTACGGGAAAATCCCCACTTCCTCGCTACCTCGGAGATGCTGTGTCCCATCGGTCTTGCGCCGACTATAGCACCACGTTCAAATTTTGATAACCTGCCCTTGCAGCAGCAGTAACCGATCTGACAACTGCTCCAGACACTTGTCTTATATAGGCGTTGCCCACCGCAGCTCCGTATTCTGCTATTTTATACCAGGTGTACCGGTAGGAAATAAGCGTTTTTTTTTTGTGAAAATGAAACACTAAGCCGGCCGAAGTGGCCGTGCGGTTAAAGGCGCTGCAGTCTGGAACCGCAAGACCGCTACGGTCGCAGGTTCGAATCCTGCCTCGGGCATGGATGTTTGTGATGTCCTTAGGTTAGTTAGGTTTAACTAGTTCTAAGTTCTAGGGGACTAATGACCTCAGCAGTTGAGTCCCATAGTGCTCAGAGCCATTTGAACCATTTGAAACACTAATTTTTAATTCAGAAGTAAAAAAATTTTGTTCA